>NC_079211.1:105917979-105955479 GCF_029633865.1 Lampris incognitus
TAAAGAATGTATAGAATGTCATGTTGAACTGTTATTCTGCAGGATGGTCAAGGCCAGGATAAAAGTAGACTTCAATTACTACAAGGCAATGAAAGACCTGGTCACATTCACAACCTTGTGTTGTTATAAAGGGCTGCTGTGTTCCACCATAAAAGATGAGCTGGTCTTTTCTAAAGAACTTGGATAAAAGAGGTCTTACCTGTTTTTTATTTTTGAGTTGTCGGTGAATGATTGTTTTTTTTGGGCTTGTAAAAAATGCTTATTGATTGTTTATACCTCGACAAGTATTGTTTATGTTCGGAGGGATTTCAAGTCTGCTTTTTGTCTAAATTTTTCTGTTAAATAAAGACTTGGTTTAAAATTCAATTCTCTCTCTCTCTCTCTCTCACTCTCACTTCCTTTCCAACACCTCTCTTTTATTGGCCTCTCCTTTGCCTTTGCTAGTCCCTCTCCTCTCCTCTTCTCTCCTCTTCTCTTCTCTCCTCTTCTCTCCTCTCCTCTCCTCTCCTCTCCTCTCCTCTCCTCTCCTCTCCTCTCCTCTCCTCTCCTCTCCTCTCCTCTCCTCTTCTCTCCTCTCCTCCCCCCCTTCCTCTCCTCTCCTCTTCTCTCCTCTCCTCTCCTCACCTCTCCTCTCCTCTTCTCTCCTCTTCTCTCTCTTCTCTTCTCTTCTCTTCTCTTCTCTTCTCTTCTCTTCTCTTCTCTTCTCTTCTCTTCTCTTCTCTTCTCTTCTCTTCTCTTCTCTTCTCTTCTCTTCTCTTCTCTTCTCTTCTCTTTTCTCCTCTTCTCTTCTCTTCTCTTCTCTTCTCTTCTCTTCTCTTCTCTTCTCTTCTCTTCTCTTCTCTTCTCTTCTCTTCTCTTCTCTTCTCTCCTCTCCTCCTCTCCTCTCCTCTCCCCTCCTCTCCTCTCCTCTCCTCTCCTCTCCTCTCCTCTCCTCTCCTCTCCTCTCCTCTCCTCTCCTCTTCTCTTCTCTTCTCTTCTCTTCTCTTCTCTTCTCTTCTCTTCTCTTCTCTTCTCTTCTCTTCTCTTCTCTTCTCTTATCTCTCTTCTCTCCTCTCCTCTTCTCTCCTCTCCTCTTCTCTTCTCTTCTCTTCTCTTCTCTTCTCTTCTCTTCTCTTCTCTTCTCTTCTCTTCTCTTCTCTTCTCTTCGTGTCTGGTTATATTAGGTTAGCAGGAGCAGCGCCTCCTTTCTCAAACCACTCTGCTTCACGCCTCAGCTGCTGCTGTATTGGACAGAATTTGATCTCTCTCTCTCTCTCTCTCTCTCTCTCTCTCTCTCTCTCTCTCTCTCTCTCTCTCTCTCTCTCTCTCTCTCTCTCTCTCTCTCTCTCTCTCTCTCTCCTTGCCCCCTCCCTTTCTTCTATCATCTCGCTCCCTGTCCCTCTCATTTTCTCCTGTTGTCTTTTTTCTTTATTTTGCCCAATTCTCTCTCTCTCTTTCTCTCTCTCTCTCTCTCTCTCTCTCTCTCTCTCTCTCTCTCTCTCTCTCTCTCTCTCTCTCTCTCTCTCTCTCTCTCTCTCTCTCTCCTCTCTCTCTCTCTCTCGTCCACCTTTTTCTTGGTGTTGTAGTGTTTACCTTTACTGATTCACTCCGTCTTTGTTGTTCTTATGTGTCCCTCCCTGCCTGATTCTCCTCACTTGGGTTGCTTCGCTCTGCCCGTGGAGAAAGATGGAGGATATGAAAATAGAGACGGACAGGGAGAGAGAGGGAGAGAGAGAGAGAGAGAGAGGAGAGAGAGAGAGAGAGAGAGAGAGAGAGAGAGAGAGAGAGAGGGCAAGAGAGGAGGAAGAACAGAGAGGGAGAAATGAAAGGTAAGGGCAGTGGGTTAAAGGGCAACAGGAGAGCTCCCTTGTGGTGCAGAACTCCACCCTTTGCCTGCAGGCCATCAGAGTGCATTCTGGGAAGGAGGTCAGCAGCCTCTCTTCAGAGAAGAGCGGTGATTAAAAGGTTTGTTTGGATCGCAGCAGCAGCAGCACGCTGCACGCCACACCGCGCCGCGGAGACCAGATGTAAAAAAGAAAAAAGAAAGAAGTATTGATTCTGTGCTAATTCTATCAAATGTGTCCTATGAATACGTTTTATATAAGGACAGAAGAGAAGATGGACTGTTGTGGGTGCGAGCGGAGACTTTAGCAGGAGGGCGTAGTATCTGACTCGGTACTCAGGACACTATTTGTATGCTAATGATTACAGAGCAATTGTAAACAGCCCTGGTTATTGTGTCATTGATTACTGTCGAACACGGTGTGTTTGTGTACGTGTGTGTGTGTGTGTGTTTGTGTGCGTGTGTGCACATCTATATATGTAGGAACAAGTGAAATTGCTGTATGTAATGACGGTGTTTATGCTTGTGTGCACCACCTGGAGCATATACCCGTGCAATCAGATACCGCCACATCCGATACCCTCCGACGATAATGGAGCCCCAGTGAGTGAATGGCAGCTTCTCCGCGAGCCCTTTGGATGCATCAGCATTTTCTTAACCCCTAAGTTTCCCTGCCCCCCCCACCCCCAAAAGCCTACTCTCCCTGCTCTCTGCTTACGTTGATTGGATGGGACCGGGAAGAAGGATGTTTCAGAGTATGAATAATTGAACAGTCCGAGAGAAGGAGAGAGAGAGAGAGAGAGCAGAGAGAGAGAGAGAGAGAGAGAGAGAGAGAGAGAGAGAGAGAGAGAGAGAGAGAGAGAGAGAGAGAGAGAGAGAGAGACAGAGAGAGAGAGAGAGAGAGAGAGAGAGAGAGAAGGAGAGAGAGATGTGTAAACTGACCCTTAGCTGTCCACACGCTGAAGGCCACCCTCCACCGTCCACATCCAAAGCACCAAAACACCATCATAAACATATCACATCACAGCCACTTACTCTGCAATGGTTGAGGCAAGGGTGGCTGGAAAGGCGACGGATAGTTGCCTTTCAAGAGCATCACACACACACACAACACACACACACACACACACACACAACGTGTGCACATGCACACCCCCCCCCTCCAGACAAGTGAGGGGTGCTTCTAATGTGGTACTGCACTTGCCCTTCTACTCCCACGAGGCCGCCACATTCTCCTGCCGTATGTGTGCACGTGGCTGAATGTGTGTGTTTGTGTGTGTGTGCGCGGTGTGCGCGTGTACGTGCATGAGCGAGGCAGCGAGCGAGTGTGTCAGTTGTGTCCTTCTGCTTTCCTAGCGGGCTCCCAGAGCGCCACAAGGAGGGGAGCGGATCGCCGCTGCGCAGGCTTGACCCTATCCAGCCCCCCGAAAGCGGCAGCGTGGCTCGAGCGAGGGCTGGCGCCGTCACACACCGTGTCAGTGGTGGGCACCGGAGACCCTAGAGGCGAGTAAACACGCCGCACAGTCTTGATATGCTCGGCGTGGTTGCCATGGTTTCCGGGGGGGGGGGTGTGGCGTGGCAAGTTGAAGCACATCTCTGGTAATTCCACCCTGCCTGGCAGCGGTGCTGCTCACATGAATTATGTGTGTGCGTGCGTGTGTGTGTGTGTGTGCGCGCGCGCGTGTGTCCGCGTGCACGCGCACACGCGTTGTGTGCGTGCATGCCTGACAGGTGAGTAGCTGACTGTGCCCCGTGGGGTTGTGACCTCTCTCAGTCGTTTGGGGTGTTAGAAAACAGAAAGATGTTGTGTGAGAAAATAAAGCTCGTCGTAGTCCATGGGCCAGACGATATTTCGGTACACTCAAGGTGGCAAAACTTACTTATAATTTTTGAAAGGATCCATGTCTGTAGATGATATTTTGGTATGATAACCATTCCTGAGTGGCAGCTGTATCACAGTTATCAGCTCATGAAGTTAACCACCCGCTAAACTAAATTGCATTTTAGACGCTGGTGCATATCCTGGTTTAGCCTCATGGTCAGGACATTTTTCAATGTTCTATAATATTGTCTTTGGTATCATTTTAAAGGGGACCTTCTTAGCTTTCATTCAAGCCCTGTTGTGGATATTTCTCACAAATATAGAGGTCACTTGAGCTCTTCAACCGTCAATAACACACATCTTTCTGCAATGTTCGCCTAAACTATATACTTTCTTTTAGCCTGTGGCATCTAGGAATATCAGGGACACAAAACACAAAAACTGGAATACTCACAGGACTGTAAAGATTCAGGAAATGTATAATATACCCATACTATTTCATTGTGTGAGGTGATCGTGAACCTTATTATAGAAGGGCATTATTACTAAGAAACTAACTAGACCAAAGCCAGTTAGTCCATGGGTCAGACCAGATATCGATATCACCCAAGGTGACACAACTTCACTGGTGCCATTTTATTTGGTACACTAACAGAAGTAAAATAATACATGATAACCTTTCCAAATGAGCAGCTATTTCATTTTCTTTCAGGAAACCTGTTTCTGTGCCTCTCACGATTGTGTATTTGCCCAGATTTTTACAAATATAGCATTTCAACACCCCTGGTACTGATTAGCCTAGCTTAAACTCTGGGACAGTTCTTAGTTGGCCAACAACCAAGGATAACCAGTACTGTGTACTTCCATTCATTGTGCTAAGCTAGGCTAACGTGCAGCCAGATAGCTTTCTACTAAACACATATAGAGGAAACTGGTATCTATCTTCTTGTCTCACTCTGGAGAAGATTGTGAGCTAATTTCCCATAATGTTAGCATGTTCTTTTAATGTATATGTTAATATGATTAGTTAAAGTGGCTACGAGGAACTTTCATCTTGTGTTGATTTTAGCGGCCTCATGTGGACAAAATACAGCTGTTGCATAGCAACTAGGTAATGTATCTATTTGTGGCTATGTAAGATAAATAATGGTAATATGACGCTGGTGAAGCAAAGTAAACTTTGTTTTAGTAGTGTTCATACACCTAAGTTACATGTATTTGTTTGTATGTGGCAGGTGAAAACTGACTGAATATGGCCACTGGTGAACAAGCAAGTTTTTACCCAATACCAAAGCGCCCACGGGTGGAGTGCATTATCCACTGTTCTGATGATACAGATAAGCTGGTTTCACTACAAAGTGTCGACTCATGGAGAACCCTGCTCAGGGCAGCTCAGATACGAAATCATGCACCAGTTTTGAAACTGGCAAAAGACATTCCTGAGGGACAGATTCCAGCAATCTACTACCACAGAAAGTGTCGCAGTATCTTCACTATGAAGCAAATTCTTGATGGCCTCCTTGCAAAAGAAAAGGAAAGTTGTGTCTCTGCTGAAGAGAAACAATCTAAGAGAGTAGCTCGACATGCTCCAAGTACATCTAGGACTTATGATGCAGAGTGCATATCTTGTCAGAAAAACAGCAAATATTCCAAGAGACAGAATACGAGAGAAGTACTGGTGCAGTGTCGAGAACTGCGAGCTGATGCAAAGAACAGGAGTGCAGCCACAAAGAAAAGGGACAGCAGAATCCTTGCCATTGTGAGTAGAGACCTTGTAGCAGCTGAAGGGCACTACCACAGGTCATGCTATAGACTTTACACCAAAGAAGAGGTTTCCAAAGGAGAGGTTGCCAGCAATGAAGATGATGATGCTGCAGCCCAGTATGAAGCTGCTGTGAATAAGGCATACAATGAGCTGTTCCTCTTCATCAGGATGGAGCTTTTTGGCAATCCTCAAGTGATGACAATGACTGATCTCTCTTCTAGACTGGTAGCTTCAATGAACTCCCAAGGCATTGCCCAAGTCAAGGAATCAACCAAGAAGCACATAAGGCGAAACCTGGAGAGTGAGTTTGCTGGAGCCTTGCAGATATTCCCTGATGAGAAAGGAAAATTCCTCCTCTATCCCGATAACTTGTCCATGAGGGAACTTGCCAAAGAAAATCAGTCTCTCAAAAGGGAGCTGCAGACCCTGAAAAGTGTCAGTGCACAAGATGTTATAGCCAAAGCAGCCATCAAATTGAGAGCAGACATTAAAAGTCAAGATGTTCCTCAAACCTGGCCGCCTGAAGTCAAACCAGAAGCAGAATGTCCTACCATTCCAGAGTCGCTCATTATCTTCCTGTACTCTCTACTCACAGGCTCAAATGATCCTGACCATGCATCCCAGAGAGTGCAGTGCCTTCTGCAGTCATTTGGCCATGACATAGTATATGCAGTGACATGTGGAAATACCAAGCCTTCCAAGCACATTATCAACTCTACATTTCCTGTCAACGATTTCCTCAACCGACTTGGTCACAGTGTGTCCTATTCACAGATGGAAGAGATCAACACTGCCCTGTGTCTCCAGAAACTCTCATCATCAGGGAGTGGCATTGCCCTTCCAGCTATCATCCATCCTGGCATATTCACAACTTTAGCCTGGGACAATATCGACCGTCTTGAAGAAACTGTCAGTGGTGAGGGAACATCTCACAGAGTCAATGGGATTGCTGTGCAAGCAAAGCCAGTCAACCCACTTCCTGTCCAACCCATGCCCACTGTTCCCAAAACAAAGAAGAGAAGCATTGATGGACCCCCACCAATGTTACCAACTTACAATGCTGGACAACGGGTAGGGCCACCACAAAGCAAAAAGTCAGATGCCGATACTGCAGCCAATACTAAGCTTGCCAGAGAGAAAAACCTTCTTTGGGTCCTAGCACGCATGTCACAACAAGAAGAACAGTCAGTCAGCAGCTGGACAGGCTTCAACATCCTGACTCGAGGAGAGATGACAGTCATCCCCGACAATATAGGCTATCTGCCTACCATCAATGCTCCAGCGACACAAATGTCTACTGTCAACGAGGTGCTTAACCAGTCACTGAGCATCATGCAGTGCTTAGGCCTGAGGAAGATTGTCTGTGTCTTTGACCAAGCCCTGTATGCGAAGGCTGTCGAGATCACATGGAAACACCATGACAAGTTCCATGATATCATCGTTAGGCTTGGGGTATTCCACACCATCTGCACACTGCTGGCAATAATAGGAAAGCGTTTCCAAGATGCTGGACTCAAAGACCTCTGCATTGAGTCTGGCATGATTGCAGAAGGCTCAATTGCTGGTGTTATGGATGGCCGCAAGTACAACAGGGCAGTGCGACTACACAAGCTCCTGTATGAGGCTCTCATGCGACTGACCTTGAATGGTTTCCTGTCCTGGTTGGAAGAAACTCACAGGAATGACATGGTTCACCTGAATGAGACACTGAAGACCATTGACAGCCTTGGGAAAGAAGTCTCACAACATGCTTTGAAGGAGGTCCTCGAGAACAGCTCTTGTACACGCATCACGGATCTATTTGAAGTCTACCGTGAGTTCCTTAGAGGTGGAAACGGCAGCCTCTCGAACTTCTGGATGTCCTATTTGGACATGGTTGAAATCTTGTTGGGGCTCATCCGAGCATCCAGAGAGGGAGACTGGATGCTACACTTGGCTAGCATTCGAGCAATGATCCCATGGTGCTTTGCTTATGACAGGATGAATTATGCACGCTACCTCCCCTACTACTACGCCCAGATGTCTGAGCTGCCCATCACACACCCAGATGTGTACACAGAATTCATGGAAGGAGGCTTCTCAGTCCAACTGGGCTCCACCAATCCCTTTGGCCGAATCCCTGTTGACCAAGCTATAGAAGAAACGGTGAACAAAGACACCCAAACAGCTGGAGGGACAAAGGGATTCAGCTTGAAGCCAGGAGCTGTGACCAAATATTATCTCACAGCTGAGTATAGAAGCATGTACCTCAGACAGCTGAGAGACCTGACAGGTCAAGGCAGGTGCAAATGGTTTCATCCAGATCTACAGAGTCCAAGGATCAAGAGAGATGAAGCAGATGTCCAGTCTCTCATGGACCTTATGGAGAATAACTGGCTCAATCCTATGTCCCCTGATGAGATTGATTTGGTTAGCCTCTCCACTGGCAACATGGCTCCACCTGATGTGACCATAGATCACTTGAGAGCTCTTGAGAAAGGAGAAGAGGCCTACCAAGCATTCCAGCAAACAAGGTTAGATGCAGACCCACCACCTGTGAAATTCCACGACAAGATGACCAAGCAAAGTCTGAAAACATTCTCCAATGTCAGCACAAAACAAGCTCATGGAAAGAAAGCACAGGATGTGGTTCTGAAGGCAGATAGAAACCTTTTCAGTCACATGATCCTGGTGGCTGAAAGCAGGAAGGTGAATCTGAAGGATGTCCTTGCCTACCCATTGGGCCCACTACCATGGGCACTGGCAAATGCTGATGGGTCCTTACGAAAAACAAACAAGGCTGCACTTGCCAGAGAGCTTGAAAAGAATGTATCTCCTGCAGAAGACATCCCAATCCCATCTACTTCCATCATTGATGGGATGAGCCTGGTCCAAAAAATGAATGGCAACAACAAAACCTTTGCACAGGTGGCAGAGTCAGCCTTGACCCAGGTCCTCCATGAGGGAGCACAGAGTGGGAGGATTGATGTTGTTTTTGATGTCTATCACCAGACTTCGATCAAAGATGCTGAACGACTGAACCGGTGTGGAGACATCACTCTCCAGTACAAGAATCTTGCAGGGGGACACCACGACCAGCAGTGGAGAAAATTTCTGTGCAGTTCCTCCAACAAGACCAGTCTCATCAAGTTTCTGGTGGAAGAGTGGAAACTCCCACGATACAGAGCTATGCTGCATGGCAAGGTGTTGTACATGACCTGTGAGGAAACCTGCTACAAGTTGACAGAAGATGGGTGTGAGGAAGCAGCAGAACTGCACTCCACACATGAAGAAGCTGACACCCGTCTGCTCCTGCATGCATTGCATGCAGCAAATGCGGGCTCAAAGTCAGTTATCATCACAGCTGAGGACACTGATGTCATGGTGCTTTGTCTTGGCTTCCAGAAGGACATCACCTGTCCCATCTACCAGAAGTGTGGGACTCAGAACCGCACACGGTTTGTCGACATCACCAAACTGGCAAGTTCACTTGGAGACAGCATCTGTGACAGCCTAATTGGCTTACATGCCTTCACAGGCTGCGACACTGTCAGTGCATTCGATGGTCGAGGGAAGCTGAATGCCCTGAAGATAGTGAGAAAGCACACTTCCTGCCAAGAGACTTTTAGTCAACTGGGACAGACATGGAATGTGAGTGATGAGCTGTTCCAGAAAATTGAGCAGTTCACCTGCCGGATGTATGTTGCTAATAGCAGCACTGCTGAGGTGAAGAAACTGCGTTACCAGCTCTTCTGCACCAAAAGGGGAGAGGTTGAGTCCAGCCAGCTGCCACCATGTAGAGACTGTCTCTTTATGCATGTTCAACGAGCCAACTATCAGGCAGCAATATGGAAGTGCTGTCTGCAGGCTAACCCTGTGGTGCCAAGCCCTACTGAGTATGGATGGACAGACGATGAAGGCAAGCTGGCCATTTACTGGATGCGCTCCCCACCTGCACCAGATGTGGTCTTGGAAATGCTAACATGCAAGTGTGTGCATTCATGCAAAATGCCAAGCTGCATGTGCCTGTCAAATGGACTTCCATGCACAGACATGTGCAGGTTACAGACCTGCAGTAACCAAAAACAGCAGGATGGTCCAGAACTGGACTCTGAACTTGGGGAGTCAGATGATGAGAGAAACGAGCAGTTTGATGAATGACAGTGTGATGATTCTGATGGTATTACTGTAGTAGTAGTCTATTGATGCACAGGATGTTGATTCTGGACTTGGTTACGCAGAGCTTGATAACAATAATGTAACCATATTCACATATACCCATTACCCTACCCATTACCATTACATATACCCACTAATGATATGGGATTACATGTATCATTGACTAAGTATATGTAAATGTCAATGTTGTTTAAAATATTAAAATAGTTCATTACCTCACTATGGTATTCCTTTTTATCATGTATTTTGATTGTGTATTTAAACAAATGTATAGAGACCAGTTTGTGACCTAACTGGCTTTGGTCTAGTTCTCATTTAAGGCTCACAATCACCTCACACAATGAAATAGTATGGGTATATTATACATTTTCTGAATCTTTACAGTCCTGTGAGTATTCCAGTTTTTGTGTTTTGTGTCCCTGATATTCCTAGATGCCACAGGGCTAAAAGAAAGTATATAGTTTAGGCGAACATTGCAGAAAGATGTGTGTTATTGACGGGTTGAAGAGCTCAAGTGACCTCTATATTTGTGAGAAATATCCACAACAGGGCTTGAATGAAAGCTAAGAAGGTCCCCTTTAAAATGATACCAAAGACAATATTATAGAACATTGAAAAATGTCCTGACCATGAGGCTAAACCAGGATATGCACCAGCGTCTAAAATGCAATTTAGTTTAGCGGGTGGTTAACTTCATGAGCTGATAACTGTGATACAGCTGCCACTCAGAAATGGTTATCATACCAAAATATCATCTACAGACATGGATCCTTTCAAAAATTATAAGTAAGTTTTGCCACCTTGAGTGTACCGAAATATCGTCTGGCCCATGGACTATACCCCGGGGTCTGCGATGCCGCAAGTCGGCACACCCCGATCCCCCGCCTTTGCCTGCCGCCTGGCCTGCGTTGCACCCTACCCCAGTGTTCATCCCGGCGGGTGGTGGGTCCACGGGGTGTCAGTACAGTATACCACATTATATGACATATGACACCCTCTGTCCTTGCACCCTTGACCCACATGAGGAAGAAAAACCTGATCAGGAAGAAAATGGGAGAGACCTCAGGAAGAGCAACAGAGGAGCGACCCTTCTTCCGGGATGGGCAGACGTGTTCGAATCCCTCCTTTGAATTTATTCAAACGATCGCCGCCTGGATATGCAGCGTCTCGTTTTCACTATAGACACAAATACAAAATGAGTAAACACATGCAAACAAAAACATGACAACCCCACACAGACACACGCCGCTCGCCCACCCTCTCCCACCCACAGCCCGGCCCTCGGGTGTTGCACAACTTGACCCGATAGTAAATCAATGACATCAGCGTAAAGAGTAACTGAGGCGGTTCGCCGAGACAGTAAATACACACAAATTAAACGCACAAACAGGTTGTTTTAAGATGGGAACATAAAGATGTCCCGCAGCAGCGGAAAGAGGTCACAGATCTCGGAAAAAAGAGGAAGATCATTCCACAAAATACACAAAAGTAACACAACAATTATCTAACATCATAGCTTACATGCAGAGCAAGCATTGCATTAAACTTAGCAGATGTCAGGGCCGGGTCATAAATTGTAAATTTAGTGAATCTGTGTCCATCCGAGACGACAGGAAGACCACAAGATAAGGTGAAGAGCCGACGGGACCCTTCACCACAAACCAGCTCCGCTCAGCGGGGCCCTGCAGAGACAACACACTTCACATGCACACGAGAGGCGGACCGACACAGCACTCACACACACAGAGATGAGATGAGAGAAGTGATGAGAGAAGTGATGAGAGATGAGATGAGAGAAGTGATGAGAGAAGGGATGAGAGAAGTGATGAGAGAAGTGTTGAGAGAAGTGATGAGAGAAGTGATGAGAGTGATGCAGAAGTTGTCCTAGCTAAAACAAGTAGCATAGAAGCAATTTTGAACAAGAGAAGTGCTAACAATAGCTTGGATCTCCAGGACGAGGGGGGGCGGTGGCCAAGTGAAGAGAGGAGGATGTAAGAACTAATATCATACAAAGGGACTATAAGGAGGTGTCAGCTGAGGTGGCGGGTGGGAGAGGACAGAGCGATGCTCTGGCCTGCAGCGGGGGCTTTACTTGGCCAAGCTCAGCAGTTATTCCTCCCAGTGGGGCCTCGGTGGCCATGCCCCCTCCTTCCTGCTTCACCCCCACCACCGCCACCATCACCAGCAGCAGCAGCAGCACCACCTCCTCCTAATCATAGTGACCCAGCCCACCTTGAGCCCGGGTGCTTTAGCATAGTCAGCAGTGCTGCAGTAATCAGTAATCAGCCTATGGGTCTAAGCCTCTCTCCACACCGACAGCCCATTCTCCTCCGTCATCTCATCCCACACCATGAGGGGCCTGGCTGGGATGTGGGACCAGCACTGAGCTACGCTTCCCTCAGCAGGGAACACTGACTTTAAATAAATAAATAAATGGAGGGACATCTACAGTAAGTCGGGCACGGTTGTGTATAAGATCAGCTCTCGTCTCTCGGTGTCCTCTTCATGCCTATCGGCAGACGGACCACCTGAGGATGCGGGATTCTCGTCTCTCCCAGGACGCAGCCTGGGCGTCTCGGGGTGCCTCGCCTGTTGGCACCAACCTACAGAGACAAGACCCCGAGCGGGGGCGGCCAAAACGTCACGTTCAGCAGCAGCCATTTGCAAAGTCTTGCCGCAGTGTATATAAATACGCCAAGGACACACCCGACACAGCTACACACACATGACTGTGTAACCATGCATTCTCTTTCTCTTTCTCTTTGGTTGTATAGCCCAATATCACAAATGACAAATTAGCCTTTACAGCAACACAACATCCTGTCCTTAGACCTTCACATCGGATAAGGAACCACTCCCTAAAAACCCTTTAACAGGGAGAAAAAACCGGAAGAAACCTCAGGAGGAGCAACAGAGGAGGGATCTCTCTCCCAAGACGGACAACATGCAATGGATGTTGTGTTTACACAACTTACACAACACAACATAGAAAGAGGGTAACAGAATTATACTGGAATTATAAAATATAAGAAGAATATGATGAGGAGGATGCCAAGCAGTGTCCATTCAAAAAGAATAAAATAAAAATAAAATAAAAACATCAAATATAATATTAATAAATGAAACGATAATGATAATAATAATAATGATAAATAAATAAATACATAAATAAATAAACAAACAAATAAACAAAAATAAACAAAAATATTAAATAAAATAATAATATTAATAATAATATTGATAAATAAATAAGATAAAACAAAATAAAAATGAAATAAAAGCATTCAAAAAGCATAAGCAAGACACTCGGATTATAAACTAAGCAGATGCTGGATAGGGGACATAGTACGTCGCTCATGTTGAAAATCAGGCAGGGAGTGCCGTGACCTTTAACCCCAACCCTCCGAAAGAAAAACAATGCTACTCTTTTGTACTTGACTTTGACCACAGATGTCATAAAGAAATCAGTCTATCGACAGCCAGTGTGAGAGTGACCCTGGTTTCCCTACAGGCGCCCGTGTGAACTGGTTTTAGGGGGGGATGTTTTTTGACTTACAATACATCGAACACTCACTCGGAGGCCAATATCCTGAGTCAGATTCGTAAATGTTTGCACTGCAAACCCTGGCAGCCTCTCTGCAATTACATCCAGTCTTGAAAAGAGAGCCATTAGCGTTGCCATAGCAACCCCCCCATTCCCATCCCCATCCCCATCTCCATCCCACGAATTTCCTCCGCTAATCCAGCCCCGACACAGAGAAGCGATTTATAAACGAGCTGATGGACTTATTGCTGATCATCGTTCGTGAGCATTAATTCCCAAAGTGGTCAAATGTGATGTTGTAATATGCGTTCACTTGTGCTACAAACAGGCATCTACCGCTTTTGCATCCTTCCTCCCTTTTGCCGGCTCTGTCTCGTTTAACACAGAATACAGTATTGTAAGGTCTGCAGAGGCACAAAGCTGCAACAGCCTTGCCACTTGCTCTTCCACTGGAGCAGGGGACACTCCAGACTGCAGCTGCAAGACCCTTGCCGGAGGAGCAACTATGTCTAAGATCACATATTTTTTCAATCTAACAGTATCTTGCATCATTTTCCAAATTTCAATGAGAAACCAGGAAGAACGAGAATTGCGATGACGATGATGACGATTTCATGTACTTATATATGATAATGCACTCCATATCCTTGAAATGAAAATGAAGTTTAGGGGGATTTATGTGCTTAAATGTCTCCCATATCCTCAACTTACCAGACTCGTGCCAACCCTGAATGCTGTGCAGAGACTGCAGCGTGTGGGAATCGAGGAAAATCCCTGTTTTTTTTGTACGGTGGAGGCCAACATGTTGTCCCACGCCACTTACAACGCTGATGCTGCCACCGCAGGCGGCACCGGAGACCAACCGAGCAGATCTTTGAAACGACACATGGAAAGGTATGAAACGGCCTCAGCGTACTGGTTCCTCCACAGCGGGAGCTACAGGGACCCCAGTATAAGGTTGACAGGTGGCTCCAGGGGGTATCTGACTAAATAAGCATCAGTTTAATTTCTCGGCATCTCGTTGCATTGACATTTTCGCCACGACAGCGAGTTTATTAATGGTTACTCTTGTCAGAGGGCTCCCTTTCTCAGCGTGTCATGGATCTCCAGTACAGGCAGACGGACAGACAACACCCAGATAGAACACACATTTGGGCCTAATCTGGGGCACTTTTGGTACTTACGGCTCAGTCATGGCACTGGCACCTGTTGTGTGAGTCATGTCTGGCCCAAATGTCATAAGCCGGGCCTGACTTGGGTTACGGCAAGTGTCGTGTGGGCCAGACAAGGCCCAAATGTAATGAACCGGCTTTGACTTGGGTTACAGCACATACTATGTGGGCCAGATGTGGGCCATATAAGGTGGACTCGTGGCTGAGTTGAGGCAGCCACATTCACCCTGAGTCAACGCCGTCATTCAAGGCCAAATGTGGGCCGTGAGATAACTGCAGATGTGGGCCATATTTGGGCCAAAGATTCTTTGCTATCTGGGGAACCTGCATTGGGTTTTAAAGCCAGGAGCATCTCTTTGGCATGGACAGGTTTGGGAACCCCTGACTAAACAAACGCGATGGCACAAGTTTGAGACATTTTTAAAGCTACTTGAGACGTCTTCATAGCACTCCACACTGTGATGGAGCCTGACCACGCGATGGCTCAGATGGAAAGGAAACGATGTAGAAACGCCCGTCATTGTAAATTGTATTGACGAAGTGAAAATTGTAATTGTAGATTTTATTTGCTTACAGTTGAAAGAAATGTTTCAGTAGCATTCATCATTTACTTTTTGTGCCCCCCCCCTTTTCTCCCAATTGTGCTTGGCCAATTACCCCACTCTTCCAAGCTCCAGCCCCTCTGCCGATCCGGGTAGGGCTGCAGACTACCACATGCCTCCTCCGATACATGTGGAGTCACCAGCCGCTTCTTTTCACCTGACAGTGAGGAGTTTCGCCAGCGTAACCCCAACCAACTAGAGGAGGTGCTAGTGCAGCAACCAGGACACATACCCACATCCAGCTCCCCAGATAGCATCCGGATGGCAATGATGCAGCACTGACGGCCTTCTGGTCCGGACAAAATGGATGTGAGCCTGAAGTGGCCCACATGTATAACAGCGAATATGGCCCAAATATGCCAAATCAAATGGGGGCCTTTTTGGCAAAGATGCGGTGCTCTGGGCAACATGTGATCTGGATGTGACCCTGAAGTGGCCCGTGTGGTAAATGGTGAATATGGCCCAAACATCACAAAACAAATATGGGCCACATTTGGCAAATAAGTGGCACATGCGGCATTGCTATGGCTTGGTTCTGGCCCAGATCTGGCAAACAGTAATGGACCGCCCAAGTCCCATCATTCCACACGGTATGTGGGGCCGGATGACAGTGTCGGTGTGGGACGGGTCCGGGCCACAGCAGTTCTGCTGTCTGGGTTCCCCCCCGCAGACACGGGCGATGTAACATGGGTATCCGAACCGGCCGGCCCCGTGTTGGTAGGCAACGGAATAGACCGCCACATCACCCAGACGCTACATTTTTGTGGTCTTAGGAGTATCGTAACATGGGTGCAGATGCACAGAAGTTTCCCACAGTAGGAAAAAAAATAATCAAAAACTTCACGTAAAACACATCTGCCTTTCAGTGTATTCTCATTATTCTGCAAACGTTCCCCAGACTTCGTGCATCTCTGGTGTTTTCCTGCGTAGAGGAAGTACACAACTGTGCAACAGCGCCGGTGCTGCTCACACAGAACATTATCTCCAGCCTTGCAATTGTGCCGTTGAGTCCTTACAGATGTAGGTCTGGGGTGTCCCTGGTCTCCTCCCTTCAGCTCCCCCTTCCTCCCGCGTTGCTCTCCACCCGCCTCGTAACACGACTAGCTGCGACGGGGCCATTGGGCCGCCCCCGTCCTCTCCCCCTCTCGCCGCTGCTCTATTTGTCGCGTCGTCGCCCCGCCGGCTCTCTGACGAGCGGGTTTGGCAACATAGCCTCCTCGTACACCGAAAGGGTCGCCCTCGCGCGCTGTCTCACCGCACCAGAGACTCGTGGCAGATCTATCATATCCTCTCCCTCTACTCCCCCCCCCGTGTGTGTGTGTGTGTGTGTGTGTGTGTGTGTGTGTGTGTGTGTGTGTGTGTGTGTGTGTTTCTACCAGGTTTTTCTATCCTAATGGGGACCAAATGTCCCCCTCAGGATACAAAAAGCTGCAACCACCTACCTCGTGGGGACATTTTATGGGTCCCCATGAGGAACAGGGTTTATTTTAGGGTCAGGACTTGGGTTTAGGGTTAAGGTCATTAGCATTAGGTTAAGGTGAGGGTAAGGGTTAAGGTTAGGCATGTGGTTATGATGGTTAAGGGTATGGTTAAGGGTTAGGGAAAGAAGGTGGTCAATGTGGGGTCCCCGCAAGTATAAGGTGACATGGTGTGTGTGTGTGTGTGTGTGTGTGTGTGTGTGTGTGTGTGTGTGTGTGTGTGTGTGTGTGTGTGTGTGTGTGTGTGTGTGTGTGTGTGTGTGTGTGTGTTGTGTTGTTCTTTGTCTTCCTCCGCCTCTCTCTCCCTCTCAGTTCATTAATAAGATAAGATGGGATCAATTTTAGCAATTACACTTTATTAATCCCCATAGGGAAATTCAACGTTTCTATGTTACTAATATGTTTCCCCGTGTCTTGCGATTTCCTTCTCCTTTTGCCTCCATCTTAACAACCCCCCCCCCATCTTTGCTTCTTCTCTCTTCCTTGATGTCTCTCACTTAATCTCCCTCCCTCTCTCTTTCTTCCTCTCCCTCTGCCCGCACTCTGTTGTGTTCATTAGTCTGACAGGATAGTGCCGTTAATGGGAGCCAGCGAAGGATGGTGGGAGGAGAGCCGCGGGGCCTTAATGGCACCCAGCGTGGTGCACGTTGGTGCGCGCACACATCCGTGCTGCGCCACAGACGCCCTACAGACACACAATGGATTAGCCGTGTCGTGTTTGTGTCCACAGTAAAAGCACATGATCAGTGTCGTGGATGTAATGTTCAGAAGACGCACACAGGGGGAGGATCAAATAATGGACATGCCGGAGAACCAAGGATGCACGTGCTCCAAGGTGGCTGAACCCCGGTTGCCCGGGCCTGCAGCGCAGGCGACTAACATCCGGTCGAATGCCGGTCAGCAGTGTGTGTCTGCTTTAAAAGAGGTCTGGAAGACAAGGGATGCCATCAACTCATGTTTGTCTTTGACATGGTTGAGGATCTGAGATGAGATCTAAGATGATTGGTCTGCATGGCGATTTAAGTATAAGAGCTGGGGCATCTGGGTAGTGTAGTAATCTATTCCGTCACCTGCCAACAGGGGGATCACCAGTTTGAATCCCTGTGTTACCTCCAGCTTGGTCGGGCGTCCCTACAGACACAATTGGTCGTATCTGCGGGTGGGAAGCCGGATGTTGGTATGTGTCCTGGTCGCTACACTAGCACCTCCTCTGGTCAGTCGTGGAGCCTGTTCAGGGGGGAGGGGGAACTGGGGGGAATAGCTTGATCCTCCCACGCGCTACGCCCCCCTGGTGAAACTCCTCACTGTCAGGTGAAAAGAAGTGGCTGGAGACTCCACATGTATGGGAGGAGGCATGTGGTAGTCTGCAGCCCCCCCCCCCCGTCTGACAGCAACAGGGGCACCCAAAGGTGGTGGCACTGTTCCCGCATGATGGGAAGACTCAAGATGGTTATGATTCAATACACACCTCAGAGTATGTTCAAGAGTGTCTTTGTGAACACAAGGAAGAAGACAACACCTTGATAGACTCCCTCCAAAAACAGCAGATCTAAACACATTCCTCTGTACCGTCTTTATGGGGAGCTGGATCGCAGGGTGCCAAGTCGTCTTCTACTTCCTTCATACCTCCGAGAGAAAGAAAATTTCCTCTTAATGTGTCACTACCCTGTACAGTCTAGGACCCGTATCATCGCATTCCAGCCAAGACCGAAGCTGCTCCGCAGGTAAAGTTTGGTCCTGACGGGTGTTAGTCAAGCAGAACCAGCATTTTATGTTGCTGATAGTTTGTCTATCCAGTAAAGGTGTGCAAATGAGGTACAGCCTGTGTTGAAGACACAGTTGAACAGGACTTGATGAACTACAGCCACTAAGTAGGAATCCTGAAGCACTGCAGGAGTCTGTGTACTATATATACTGTGTACTGCATCTGTCTTCATGCATGCTTAATAGTCCAGGTAAGAACATCACAGAAGGTTGAGTCAGTTCATCTGGACACAACGTTTACTGAGAGATCTCATCCGAGTGACCTCTTCAGACTCAGCTGACTGCAGGTGTCCCCACCCTTATACAGAACACAGTGGCACAACGACCCAAACCAACGACCAGCTCCATATGCAAATATGGGTGTGACCATTAACCAAGGTTTCAATGGCCATGTGTACTATTCACAGAGGATTGGGGAACGGTTGCAATCACAGCATTGTAAAATGGTGACAGATGTACTCTTAGCCCTCCCCCCCGTCAGTCCAGAGATGGTCGTTCTCTCTTCACATAGATGGCTTCTTTGACTCCCTGTTCAAACCAGCGTTCCTCCCTGTGCACATCCCCATCCTTGAAGGAGTGGCCACTGGCCTGTAGATGGTGTAGACTGTGGAGTCCCGGCCTGATGTGTTAGCTCTTGTGAGTTGTGCCAGCCTCTGGGCCAGCGTCTGTTTGGCCAAGAGCCACACTGGCAGCAGGATGGCCCAGTGGTTAGCACTGCTGCCTCACAGCAAGAAGGTCCTGGGTTCGAACCCCGGGCCATCCCAGGTCCTTTCTGTGTGGAGTTTGCATGTTCTCACCGTGTCTGTGTGGGTTTCCTCCGGGTGCTCCGGTTTCCTCCCACGATCAAAAAGACATGCATGTTAGGGTTACTACTCCTGCCGGTGCCCCTGAGCAAGGCAGTGGAAAGAAGAACTGGAGTTGGTCCCCGGGTGCTGCAGCTGCCCACTGCTCCTATACAATAGGATGGGTTAAATACAGAGAACAAATTCATTGTAACCTACAATGACAAAATAAAGTGGCTTTCTCCTTCTTCTTCTTCTTGAGCGGGGAGTCAAAGGGGCCATCGCTTATGTGAAGAGGGAACGACCATCCCTGAAACCGAGGGGGTGGGGTGGGGGAGGAGGGGGTGGGTACATTCGCCACCAGCTTACAATGCTGTGATTGCAATAATTCCCAATTCGCTGTGAATAGTACACATTTCCACTGAAACGCTAGTTAATAGTCATGCTAATTTGCATATGAAACTGGTCGTTAGTTTGGGTCGTTCTGCCACTGTGTTGTTTATAAGGGTGGGGACACCTGCAGTCAGCTGAGACTGAAGAGGTCACTTAGACGAGTGATGAAACGATAAATGAAAATAAAAATAGATAAATAAATATCAGTAAACGGTGTGTCCAGATGAACTGACTCAACCTTCTGTGTGTACTGTGTACTGTATACTGTGTACTGTGTACTGTGTACTGTATACTGTGTACTGTATACTGTCTACTGTTTACTGTCTACTGTTTACTGTGTACTGTGCAGTTTTCGTTCCTTTCCCACAACAAACTCACAAACTCATTCCAGCTGTAATCAGATTTGAAAAGGACCCTGGGCCCTCATAGGCCTCTCTTTATTGTCCGGTCCGTGACCTGTCTGGAAATAGGACCTGCCTCGCCAGATGAACACTGATCTTATTCATCTCGTAGATTTTTTTTTGTATTTGCCTTTATATAGATGGGGCTATAAGGGGAGCGCAGTCTGCCGGATTGATGGAGGACAGAGAGGAGGATTGACAGAAAATTACAGAGAAAATGTCAGATACGGCATGCGTCACTTTCCCCGGGAGTGGCGGACATGTAAATACCCCCTCCATGTCTGCCCAGCTAGCAGGGGTATGTCACACTGATAGCACGAGGAGAGGTCATGAATAACCCTACTTATGAAACCTTAATTACAATCTGTCAGGACTGTTTGATTAACATTAATGGGACCGACCCCCTTTCCCCCTGGCCCGTCTCTCTCTGAGCTCCTCTTTCCTCCCTTATTCCTCCTCTCTCTGCTGCAAACATGTCCAATTCTTCTTAACTCCCTCTCTCTTTTGTCTTTTTGTTTTCCATCTTGCTCCTCTCGCGGTCTTCTTCTCATCTCCCTCTTCTTCCTCATCCCTTTCATATTAGTGGACTGTGGCTCTCCTCCGGTCTTCTCCCCCTTTCCCTTCTCGCCACATACGACCCGCTCCACCTCCTACCCACCCAGACCTCCTCCCTGGGCCGTTTTCCACTAGTTGTCCATCTATTTCTTTCCTTTCCTCGCTCCGCTCTTGCTTTATCTCCGAACTACTGCCACACTCTCCCTTCACTGTTTGTTTCCCCCCTTCTGCCCTCTTGTTGCCTTTTTATGCAGATGAACCCCTCCGGTGTATGCGCCGCACACCCCTCGTTGCAGAGACCGTGTGGTCCTGGACCATTCATCTCTGTCAGGCTGCATTAGTGCCATGAGGAGCACGCACGCACACACACACACACACACACACACACACACACACACACACACACACACACACACACACACACACACACACACACACTCAGCTCCCCTGGTCTGGTCTGCCATGAGGGGTGGGGGAGGCCATGACAGCGGGCCTCTCCAAAGCTTGCCAATGAATATAGATCACCTAGCCATTCTCCACCACTGGGGCTTTGAGACCCTCGCCGCTCCTCTGGGATCGCAGACCCTCAGAATGAGCCAGGCCCACTCTATCTGGACATGTAGATAGAGGCTTCACAAATACAGCATTAGTTACTCATGTGTGTGTGTGTGGGGGGGGGGTGGCAGAGTAAGTGGGCAATTGTATATAACCTTTGCAGTAAGTCTATAGAAGACCCTCATTCTGTCAGCAGGCAGCTGTGTCATCATGCCGGGCAATAATCTTGCTGACTTTTATGTGTGGGAGGATCCAGGGGAGGACAAGTCTGTGCTAAGATGACAGTTTGGATCCTAATAAATAACAACCGTTAAATAATATTAGCTAATGATACTGGAGCTAAAGGAGGAAAACTTGGCCAGTGGCCTCAAGGGTCAGCTTGTTTTTAGTAAGATGAGGACAGGTCACACTCGTGTTCATATCACAGAGATAAAAAAGTGATGACATCATTTTTGGCGTGCGCACTCTCACGCCGGGGACACTGCGTCAAGTATAGACCAACCGTAAAGCCACTGACCAAGCTGCTGTATTTGATGAGTGGGGAATGAGAACATGTTGGATAGGCACAGGCGGCACGGTGGCACAGTGGTTATCGCAGTCATCTCACAGCGAGAAGGTCCTGGGTTCGAGCCCCGGGGTAGTCCAACCTTGGGTGTCGTCCCGGGTCGTCCTCTGTGTGGAGTTTGCATGTTCTCCCTGTGTCTGCGAGGGTTTCCTCCGAGTGCTCCGGTTTCCTCCCACAGTCCAAAGACATGTAGGTCAGGTGAATCGGCCATACTACATTGTCCCCAGGTGTGAATGTGTGTAAGTGTCGGCCCTGTGATGGCCTGGCGGGCTGTCCAGGGTGTCTCCCCACCTGCCGCCTAATGACTGCTGGGATAGGCTCCAGCATCCCCGTGACACCGGTTGGGATAAGCGGTATGGATAATGGATGGATGGATGGACGGATGGATGGATGGATGGGTGGAGCACAGAGATTTCATCAGCCAATGTTTCCATGTCCCATGCAGACATTTTGTAGTGATGGGTTGGAAAGAAAACCTGCATACACACTGACCTCCATGGCACATAATGTAATACCGCTGCCACACATTATATGTTACCAAAACACTTGATATTGGGTTCAGAGAGGCATAGAATACAAATGTCATCTTATTTCCTGTCACAAGCATTAGCATTGGCTGCAAGAGGTTGGGAGGCCACACCACGGAAAAGCAGCCACGTGTAGTTCTCCTGCTGACAACACGCCTGTCTACATGCAGGAAGGAGGGCAACAGCAAAGCATCCCCCCCTTTTTTTCTCCCCAATTGTATCTGGCCAACTGCCCCACTCTTCCAAGTCTTCCCGGTCGCCGCCCCGCTCCCTCTGCCGATCCCGGGAGGGCTGCAGACTACCACATGCCTCCTGCGATACATGTGGAGTCGCCAGCTGCTTCTCTTTACCTGACAGTGAGGAGTTTTGCCAGGGGGAAGTAGCGTGTGGGAGGATCACACTATTCCTCCCAGTTGCCCCTCCCCCCCGACCAGGCGCCCCCGACTGACCAGAGGAGGCGCCAGTGCAGCGACCAGGACACATACCCATATTCACTTTCCCACCTGCAGACACAGCCAATTGTGTGTGTAGGGACGCCCGACCAAGCCGGAGGTAACACAGGGATTCGAACCAGGGATTCGAACCAGAGATCCTCATGTTGCTAGGCAACAGAATAGACCACTACGCTACCTGGACGCCAGCAAAACATTTTTTCCCCCACAGCTTAAATAGAGTCTTGCCACATGTTATAGTAGGCATGGACGGCTGTGTGATGGGAATTTACAAAGTCCCGCTCTTCACCTAGAACCGGCCTCGAATGTTAGGAACAATGATCTGGAGAACAATGATCTGGAAACGTTCTATTTCTACTGTATTCAGCTGCTGCAAGGAATAATACCTTTCTGATGACAAAGTTTTAATCTCTCTCACACACACACACACACACACACACACACACACACACACACACACGCACTAATCTGCCAGCAGGTGTGTATAGAAATAACCAACCATCGTGACCCCGGCGCATGGACGGTACTCCTCCAGCAGGGTTTACACTAAATGTCTTCATGCGACTGCTCAGCATCATAATAGTCACTTACAGTCGCATATTGCACAGCAGAGTAAATTATGTTGGGCTAATGCGTGTGCATACATGCGTGTGCACGTGGATGCACATGCATGTATTGCTGCGGGTAGCGTAAGTGGTTAAGAACAGGCAGTATGTAGTATGACCCCTGTGCATAGAAAGCAGATCAGCGCAGATGATCAGGATCAAGTGCTCGGGGACTGGCGTGTGCGTGGTATATCTTTGCAGCAGGCATGCGTGCAGTTTGGCGTGTTTCTTGCCTGCGGGCGCATGGGTGCATGTCAGCCATGTCTGTGGAAGTTGTGTAGTATGTTTGTTCATAGTTGCCCATGTAAGGCCTTCCTTGTGGCGCCGGTGAAACCTGTGCCATGGCGGATAGGTAATCTGTCTCTTGCGCCGCCGGGCTCCTGTGCTTGTGTGCCCAATCCCCTGCAAGCATGCAGTAGGCATCTTAATCTTCTTGGAGAATTACTTAACCGGCTCTAAGCTCAATGCTGCTGTTTCGCAGAAAACAAAGACGGAGGAGGGAGAGACAGACTTCCAATCCCTAATCTAAAACCAGCCTACCCGGTCAATGGTCAAACTATCCAGTTAGGACTGTTTGTGTTCTTACCACCGCCCCCCACTTCGTACCCGTGTTGGCTCACTCACACAGTTTGTCTCCGTATCACCCCAACTAATTTCTTTGAGTGGAAATCAACCAAACGTTTGGACGGACACGCCGTGACGAGACCCGGGTATGAAATGTGCCGTGTGGCCAAGATGAGGCCGCGGCTCATCAGAGGCGGAAGGTGACCGAAGAGGAAAACCGGGACAGGTGTGTTTCTGCAGCGATAGAGGGCGTGAGAGGAAATGGCAGGGGCAACAAAAAAAAAGAAAAAGAAAGAGCCGCGGTTGTGATCCCAAGCCTGAGGAATTGGATCACCGCGTGTTGAGCTCATTTCCTCATTAGTTGCAAGTGACCCAGTTGATATAAGCAGATTGCTAACGAGCGGGCCACACCGAGCGCTGATCGCCGGCTGCTGTCGGTGTAAAAGTAGGATAAAGCGAGGGTCAGACCTGTAGGGCGGCACCAGGCGGAGGGTTACAGCGGTTAGCTTGTGCGTTATGCAGCTTCAAGACGGTGTGAGTGGCTTTCTGACATCGCGGTTATTACAGAGAACCGAAACAAAGATTGCAACCGAGTACTGACAAACCAAAAACACAAAAACACAAAGATGGACAAGAAAATTTGAATAATACATGTGGCTGGAGTTTGTGGTTGGCCATGACAGCAATCCACGAGGGATGACTTGGCCAAAACCAGTCAGTGACTCATTTCTACATTTTTTTTCTTCCACCCCCTCCCCCTTTTTCTCCCCAGTTGTACTTTGCCAATTACCCCACTCTACCGAGCCGTCCTGGTCGCTGCTCCACCCCCTCTGCCGAGCCGGGGAGGGCTGCAGACTACCACATGCCTCCTCCAATTCATGTGGAGTCGCCAGCCGCTTCTTTTCACCTGACAGTGAGGAGTTTCGCCCAGGGGGGACGTAGCGCGCCACGACCGACCAGAGGAGGCGCTAGTGCTGCGACCAGAACACATACCCACATCCGGCTTCCCCCCCGCACACACGGCCAATTGTGTCTGTAGGCATGCCCGACCAAGCTGGAGTCAACACGGGGATTCGAACCAGCGATCCCCTTGTTGGTAGGCAACGGGACAGACCGCCACGCTACCCGGACGCCCCCCTATATTTTCTGTCATTTTATCAGCCGTTGAGTCACACAGGACACAGAGACGAGTGGCACCACATTCTCCAGTGGCGTGACCGTTAAGCCGCAACGCAACATGGATCAGTACTGCATCCAAACCAAGAGGGGAAAGGATATAAGCAAGAAGGAAAAGCAGAAATGAGGGAACCCAGTCTGAGAACAAACTGAAATTAAACTGAAATAGAAGCAAAAGCTTGAAAGTTGACACCGTTGCACGTATTCTACCAAGAAGTGTTTGTTTATATCGTTTGTGTTGCTTCAAAATCCTCCTGCAACCTCCTCAGCCCTCCTTTCAAGGCCGGCTGGTCTACAGTGAACTGGATAACAGCAACGCAGACAGGACAGGCGGGTCCTTGGGACGGTAGTGGACTTGGAGAGACAAGTTTCTGGGTCAGATAAACCTGGTCCTAAGCTTCAATACCACCAATTACAAATTCGCCGCAAGGGGCCTTACGGCAACACCACATCCCGTCCTCAGACCCGCGCATCGGATAAGCAACAACCCCCGTGTGCCCAGGTTGCATCTACCCCCTCTTCATGTTTGCCGCTGTTGAAGTCAAGTCAACAGCAGATGTTACCCTCCCCTACGGGGCATCCTTTTAACCCCTGCAGTTGTTTTATTTTCCTCGGGACGCTGTTGCTCGATGTTTGTGTTCTTCATTTTAGCGTGGCCGAGGTAGCTCAGGCTAAAGGAGTCGCAAACTGCTCCTCATCACCTTATTTACTGGACTAGCATACATTTTAATGCTCCCGGACAGCAAACCCCTCCCCCCCTTCCCCCTCATCCTGCCCTGGATCATGACACAGCTCTACAATGGCATCTAACAGGGCACCTGGACGCCAGCCTTAAACCTGTCCCCTGCCACAAGGACGAAACACACATGAAAGCAAAACCAGTGCTGCAGTGAGACTGGGAACGTGGTTCCACGTGGTCTAGGATTTCCCAGTTGTGCTGACCAGGTAGCTGGTCGATGACTACTGCTACCCACGGCGAGTAAGAGGGCCATTCCTGTAAGTTGAACCAGGAAGTAGCTCAGCAGTATGATGGACCGTTGTTGGTAACGTTGGATATTTTGGGTCATAACTTTGACCTCTCACATTTCCTACATGTGTGGTTTAGATAACTGGGGTAAATTGGACTTGTGGAGACACGTCTCTTGTTCAGTTGCCCCATGAGATGCCACACCGGCCCAGCGGTCAGCACTGTTGCCTCACAGCAAAGAAGGACCCGAGTTCGAAGCCCCAGGCCATCCTGGGTCGTCCTCTGTGTGGAGTTTGCATGCTCTCCCCGTGTCTGCGTGGGTTTCCTCCGGGTTCCTCCCACCATCAAGAAGACATCCATGGTAGGGTCAATACGCCTGCCTGTGCCCCTGAGCAAAGCAGTGGGAAGAAGAACTGGAGGTGCTCCCCGGGCGCTGAAGCTGCCCACTGCTCCTACAGGATGGTTTCATTATAAGAATACAATGTCAAATAAAGTGGCTTCCCGCTTCCATTGTCCACTGTGTCCAAAACCTCCACCATGAAGCTGGTGAGTTAAGCAACACCACGAGAACTACACAAATAAACGACACCACGAGAACTACACAAATAAACGACACCATGAGAACTACACAAATAAACGACACCATGAGAACTACACAAATAAACGACACCATGAGAACTACACAAATAAACGACACCGTGAGAACTACACAAATAAGCAACACCGTGAGAACTACACAAATAAACGACACCATGAGAACTACACAAATAAACGACACCGTGAGAACTACACAAATAAGCAACACCGTGAGAACTACACAAATAAGAGCCACGTTGTAGAAAAGCAGCATTTTCCTTGAACAACATTTGGATCCCCAGGCTCTCGAACGTCACTGTGACCACTTCTCTCATTCTCCCCCAAACCTCCAGTTCTCCACTACCTAATAGCATTAATGCACCCCTCCCATTCTTCCCGTCCCTCTGTCACCCCCCTCCCTCTCCTCCCCCTCCTCTCTGGGACATTGTCCTCTTTAACATGCAGGCTGGCTGGCTGGTTGCCATGGTAATTCAAGGGAATAAGCATCCTGGTAGAATAAGGTATAGAAACTGTGTGTGTGTGTGTGTGTGTGGGTGTGTGTGTGTGAGTGAGTGAGTGAGTTAGTGTATGTGTGTGTGTGTGTGTGGTGGGGCACAAAGGATGCTAACTTACAATATAAGAACACCTGCATCATTATGATCTCTGTTTCTGTGTCCTTCTACGTCTCCCCCTCTCTCCCTCTCCCTCTCTCTCCCTCTCTGATGCACACACGTCTTTCTCGCTCTCTCTCCCTCTCTCTCTATCTCTCTCTTTCTCGCTCTCTCCCTCTCTCTCTATCTCTCTCTTTGATACACACACGTCTCTCTCTGTTTCGCTCTCTCTCTCTCTCTGATACGCACACATCTCTCTCTCTCTTTCTCTCCCCCCAATACACACATCTCTCGTTCTCTCTCCCTCCCTCCCTCCCTACCTCCCTCTCCGTCTCTCGCTCTCTCTCTGATACACACACATCTCTCTCTCGCTCTCTCTCTCCCTTTCTCTCTCTCTCTCTCTCTCTCTCTCTCTCTCTCTCTCTCTCTCTCTCTCTCTCTCTCTCTCTCTCTCTCTCTCTCTCTCTCTCTCTCCGATACATCCCCCCTCTCTCTCCCACTCTCTCTGATACACACACATCTCTCGCTCTCCCTCCCCCCCCCTCTCTCGCTGTCTCGCTCTCTCTCTCTCCAATACACACCTCTCTGTCTCTCTCTCTCTCTCTCTCTCTCTTTTGCTCTCTTGCTCTCAAATTCAAATTCAAATGGCTTTATTGACGTGACGTAACATTGTACATATTGCCATGATACCATCACTCCCTCTCTCTCTGATACACACAAACACACACACACACACACACACACACACACACACACACACACACACACACACACACACACACACACACACACACACACACACACACACACACAAATATATAAACAGAAGCAGGAGTTCTGACAGCAGTTGGTGAAGTCTACTAACAAGTCAGTTATCCAGATCATGAATAGAACTCTCCAGCAGGGTCAGATGGTAACTGTGTTTAGATAGCCCCAAAGGTAGTAGCCCCGTGTGTGTGTGTGTGTGTGTCTGTATGTATATGTGTGTGTGTATAGGTTTGTGTGTGCATATGTGTGTGTATCTGTATGTATATGTGTGTGTATCTGTATGTATGTATGTGTGTGTGTGTGTCTGTGTATATGTGTGTGTGTGTTTGTGTGTGTACATACACACAGGGTGTTGTGATGCGTCTAGTGCAGCAGTGTGTAGTTGGAGGGAAGGTGCATGTGTTCTTCCAACCCGCTTGTGTCCTTCCTGCCCTTAGCTTGCTGCCGCTTGCTAGCCTCTGTGGCGAATAGGGAAGCATCCTAGCGTGTAAGCCTTCCCTTGCCAGTACATAGCCTCTCCTTCACCAAGACTCCTGCCAGGCCTCCCCGTGGCCACACGTGGTAACTGGGGTCTTGCGGCCCCAGGCTAACCTGGCAGGGGATCTCGGAGCAGCAGTGGGCCCCAGAGATATGGTGTGCAGGCCCACCCTGGTGGACACGCCCTGGCAGCTATCAACCACTGCCCCTCTGCCTTGTGGGTGAGTCTGGGAAGACATAAGGCTAAGGGAGCTCACCCCAACAGAAAAGCAAGCTGTGGCGGTACGCTTCGAGGCGGTTTCCGAAAAACAGGATTTCCGGCAGCCCCCTGCAATTGTGTAGAGGTGCCGGTCGTCTAGGGATCCCCCTTGCCATCGGAACCATCTCCTCTACAATCAAGTCATGTGGTGTTGGGAGAAGCGCACCCCCCATGCCACTTTAAAAACCATCTCTGCGCAGGTATCTTCTGCTATCTGAGTCCTCAAAGGACCCACAAATAGAAGAAGATGGTCATCATCGGGCACGATGGACAACCAGCAAGCAAGCAAGTATATGTGTGTATATGTTTGTATGTATATGTGTGTGTGTATCTCTATGTATATTTGTGTGCATGTGTGTGTGTGTGTGTATCTGCATATACATGTGTGTATGTATGTGTGTGTGCGTGTGTGTGTATCTGTATGTATGTGTGTGTGTATCTGTATGTATGTATATATGTGTGTGTGTTTATCTGTATGTATGTGTGTATTTGTATGTATATGTGTGTGTAAGAATGTGTGTGTGTATCTGTATGTATATGTGTGTGTATGTACACTACCGTTCAAAAGTTTGGGATCACCCAAACAATTTTGTGTTTTCCATGAAAAGTCACACTTATTCACCACCATATGTTGTGAAATGAATAGAAAATAGAGTCAAGACATTGACAAGGTTAGAAATAATGATTTGTATTTGAAATAAGATTTTTTTTACATCAAACTTTGCTTTCGTCAAAGAATCCTCCATTTGCAGCAATTACAGCATTGCAGACCTTTGGCATTCTAGCTGTTAATTTGTTGAGGTAATCTGGAGAAATTGCACCCCACGCTTCCAGAAGCAGCTCCCACAAGTTGGATTGGTTGGATGGGCACTTCTTGCGTACCATACGGTCAAGCTGCTCCCACAACAGCTCAATGGGGTTCAGATCTGGTGACTGCGCTGGCCACTCCATTACCGATAGAATACCAGCTGCCTGCTTCTGCTCTAACTAGTTATTGCACAATTTGGAGGTGTGTTTAGGGTCATTGTCCTGTTGTAGGATGAAATTGGCTCCAATCAAGCGCTGTCCACTGGGTATGGCATGGCGTTGCAAAATGGAGTGATAGCCTTCCTTATTCAGAATCCCTTTTACCCTGTACAAATCTCCCACCTTACCAGCACCAAAGCAACCCCAGACCATCACATTACCTCCACCATGCTTAACAGATGGCGTCAGGCATTCTTCCAGCATCTTTTCATTTGTTCTGCGTCTCACAAACGTTCTTCTTTGTGATCCAAACACCTCAAACTTGGATTCATCCGTCCACAACACTTTTTTCCAGTCTTCCTCTGTCCAATGTCTGTGTTCTTTTGCCCATCTTAATCTTTTTCTTTTATTGGTCAGTCTCAGATATGGCTTTTTCTTTGCCACTCTGCCCTGAAGCCCAGAATCCCGCAGCCGCCTCTTCACTGTAGATGTTGACACTGGTGTTTTGCGGGTACTATTTAATGAAGATGCCAGTTGGGGACCTGTGAGGCGTCTGTTTCTCAAACTAGAGACTCTAATGTACTTATCTTCTTGCTCAGTTGTGCAACGCGGCCTCCCACTTCTTTTTCTACTCTGGTTAGAGCCTGTTTGTGCTGTCCTCTGAAGGGAGTAGTACACACCGGTGTAGGAAATCTTCAATTTCTTAGCAATTTCTCGCATGGAATAGCCTTCATTTCTAAGAACAAGAATAGACTGTCGAGTTTCAGATGAAAGTTCTCTTTTTCTGGCCATTTTGAGCGTTTAATTGACCCCACAAATGTGATGCTCCAGAAACTCAATCTGCTCAAAGAAGTGCCCATCCAACCAATCCAACTTGTGGGAGCTGCTTCTGGAAGCGTGGGGTGCAATTTCTCCAGATTACCTCAACAAATTAGCAGCTAGAATGCCAAAGGTCTGCAATGCTGTAATTGCTGCAAATGGAGGATTCTTTGACGAAAGCAAAGTTTGATGTAAAAAAAATCTTATTTCAAATACAAATCATTATTTCTAACCTTGTCAATGTCTTGACTCTATTTTCTATTCATTTCACAACATATGGTGGTGAATAAGTGTGACTTTTCATGGAAAACACAAAATTGTTTGGGTGATCCCAAACTTTTGAACGGTAGTGTATATGTGTGTGTGTGTATCTGTATGTATATGTGTGTGTGTGTGTATCTGCATGTACATGTGTGTATGTATATATTTGTGCGTGTGTGTGTGTATCTGTATGTACATGTGTGTATGTATATGTGTGTGCGTGTGTGTGTGTATCTGCATGTACATGTGTGTATGTATATGTGTGCGTGTGTGTGTGTATCTGTATGTATATATGTGTGTGTGCGTGTGTGTATCTGTATGTACGTGTGTGTGTATCTGTATGTATATATGTGTGTGTGTGTGTGTGTGTATCTGTATGTATATGTGTGTGTGTGTGTGTGTGTGTGTGTGTGTGTGTGTGTGTGTGTGTGTGTGTGTGTGTGTGTGTGTGTGTGTGTGTGCGTGTGTGCGTGTGTGTGCGTGTGTGCGTGTCAATACATCTGTGTCTGTTGGCAGGAGGCAGAGCTCCTATGCAGTGATGACTAGTTTGTCCCTGGGCTGTTTGAGATTTAAACAGACAGTTGAACCGCTCACACACCCACTTCTAACATACACATGTAAAGAGAATGGCCCACAAGCCCCGGGGCAGAAATGCAGAGGGTAGCTATTAGAAAGAGAAGGGGATAACAGACGAAAGAGAGAGACAGTAAAAGGTTTCCGCGCGAGACGAGCCGGAGAGAACGAGCCGCATTCCACCGTGCCAGGGGAGCCGCCACTAAGCTGTCAACGCCAGCCAAGTGAAATTGCACATTAAAACCAGTGACACAGGTTGGCCCGCTAACAGCTGTGGGCCGTACCTGCCCGTGAAACCCAGAACGAGGAGCAGCACCTCCGTCTCGCTCACCTGCGCGCACTCACGGTGCGGGTTCTGACCCTCCCTTTCTGCAGACGTTCTCCCGGCCCACCGAGGCTGCGGAACATTCTGCAGGCCTGCAGAACACGGCGGGGAAGGGCCAGAGTGATGAAGACTAGAAGGAGATGAAGGAGATGGATGAGATGAATGGCCTGGTCCTCAGGACGAGTCAGCAGCAGGTGCTGAAAGTGTGCCTCCTTCTGGTAGCAGTAGACCAGGGATGGACAACGGTGATGACAGAGTGTGTTGTCCTCACTACCAGAGGGCCCGGTTCTGACCGTGCACTTCCACTAGTGGCGTACTGTATCCCCATCACTCTATTAACCAGTTAGAGCTGCTAATTTAATGAAAAGAAGGGCGTGCGGGTAGCGTGGCGGTCTATTCCGTTGCCTACCATCACGGGGATCACCGGTTCGAATCCCTGTGTTACCTCCGGCTTGGTCGGGCATCCCTACAGACACAACTGACCGTGTCTGCGGGTGGGAAGCCGGATGTGGGTATGTCTCCTGGTCGCTGTACTAGCGCCGCCTCTGGTCAGTCGGGGCGCCTGTTCAGGGGGGAGGGGGAACTGGAGGAGGTAGCGTGATCTTCCCACTACCAGAGGCGGCGCTATTGCAGCGACCGGGACACATACCCACATCCGGCTTCCCACCCGCAGACACGGCCAGTTGTGTCCGTGGGGATGCCCGATCAAGCCGGAGGTAACACGGGGATTCGAACCGCCGATCCCCGTGTTGGTAGGCAACGGAATAGACCGCCACGCTACTCACTTTGACGCACAGTTTTTACATGACAGCGAGTATAGAGACGGTACTCTGATCAGTACTGTGGAAACACACACACACACACACACACACACACACACACACACACACACACACACACACACACACACACACACACACACACACCCGGTAAGTGTTGTTGACTTTGCTATCCCTGCCTGGGTGACCATATTCACTACACAACGTGGCAACCACGTGCAGGAAGCAACAAGTGGCATGGATCTGGATTCTGGATTATTTGTGTATTTAAGGGTTATTTGTGTAGTCATGCGCGCCTTTAGAACAACTACGCAGACAGCAGAGTCTGCCCTCGCGCCTCAGGGTGTTGCATTAATTAGTCTAAGATGTATTTCGACTTAATGAACTGTGAACTTCTCGGCTGGTTTACTTGCGCGGTGTTCATTTTCCGTCAGCCCGAGTCTCTGCGTCTGTGATCCACCCGTGGCGGCGTTTTATTGCGTCAGTCGTACTCACGCGTTTCTCGGGACGCGCGTCGGTGGCGGCCCGAGAGGCGCTGCTGTCACTCAGACCCCTGCACGAGCACGCGTGTTTATGTGTTTATGTTGCTGGCATGGTGTGTGTTTATGGTTGTACACGCGCGCGCTTGCGTGCGCGCGCGCTTGCGTGCGTGCTTGAAGGAGTGAAAGAGAGTGAGTCGTTGCCTGCTCCCTGACCCCTCTCATGTAAACACGGACACACTCCGGCGAGGTGCTGAATGGCGGTGATTATGGAAAGGCTGTACCACACACACACACACACACACACACACACACACACACACACACACACACACACACACACACACACACACACACACACACACACACACACACACACACACACACACACACACAAAAGCCCACATTCTGGGAGTCCTGCCAAGGAGGGAAGACCTAGAGAGCAAGGCTTCCCCTGGCCCGCTGCCAGTCCTCCATCATTAACAGCGCGAGGAGGGGGGAAAGTGGGAGGGAGTGGGAAAAGAAGGGGAGAGGAGAAGGAAAAGCAGGGGAGGGGAGGCCGAAAGCGAGTGGGGAAATGGACCACATAATAAACTACTCCGCAGTTGTGTACCCCTTTTATAAACCAGGGAACGGAAACGTTTAGCTCGCCCGTTTCAAGTCCGGGTTTTCCCCCGACATGTGAACGTTCTCAGCGGAGGGTTAGAGGATGTGGTACATTACACAAAACCAGATCACAGGAATCTGATGACACACAAGATAGTAACTACACTCAAACACACAGGACCCATCAGCGCGCTTGACATTCACTTTGCACAAATATTTCTCAAGTAAGAACTGCTTAAAAACATTGACAAAACGTGGGAACCAATGAAGAAGAATACCGAAGAACATCCAGTTCCCTGATGAAGAACATCCAGTTCCCTGACGAAGACCATCCAGTTCCCTGACGAAGACCATCCAGTTCCCTGATGAAGAGCATCTAGTTCCCTGATGAAGAACATCTAATTCCCTGATGAAGAACATCCAGTTCCCTGATGAAGACCATCCAGTTCCCTGATGAAGAACATCCAGTTCCCTGACGAAGACCATCCAGTTCCCTGATGAAGAGCATCTAGTTCCCTGATGAAGAACATCCAGTTCCCTGATGAAGATGAGTCCGAAGATGTCTTGCCACAACCAAAAGCCAAGGAAGATGTAAAAAGCTTCAAACGTTGTTCAGCTGAGTTTGAGTTTCTACTACCGGTAGGAAGCATGTTGACACTGTTTTGCTTTGGGCACGGCGACGCTGTGGTTAGCACCGTCGCCTCACAGCAAGAAGGTCCTGGGTTCGAGCCCCAGGGTAGTTCAACCTTGGTCCTCTGTGTGGAGTTTGGATGTTCTCCCCGTGTCTGCGTGGGTTTCCTCCCACAGTCCAAAGACATGTAGGTCAGGTGAATCGGCCATACTACATTGTCCCTAGGTTTGAATGTGTGTGTGTGTGTGTGTGTGTGTGTGTGTGTGTGTGTGTGTGTGTGTGTGTGTGTGTGTGTGTGTGTGTGTGTGTGTGTGTGTGTATGTGTGTGGTGGGTGGGTGGGGGCCCTGTGATGGCCTGGCGGCCGGCCCAGGGTGTCTCCCCGCCTGCCTGCCCAATGACTGCTGGGATAGGCTCCAGCATCCCCGTGACCCTGAGAGCAGGATAAGCGGTTTGGATAATGGATGGATGGATGGATGGATGGATGGATGGATGGATGGATGGATGGATGGATGGATGAAAGGATGGATGCTTAAAAACATGCTGCAGTGATATTTATCCATTATGTGGCTGATCTGAATTTGAAGATGCTAGACAATAATTGCTATTCTCAAAAAAAAAAAAAAAACCAAACCCCAAAGTCCACAGGGGTTTGAAGGCTGAAATCCCGGCCATCCTTCACGGCCTGGCTAATGGATGGGTGGATGGATGAATATCTATACCATAACTCTGATCAGAGCTATTTCAAGTGAGCGTGGAGAAATACGCTGATGCAGGGACCAGTACCTGTAACAGCCTTTTCGTGTGTACATGACTTACGAGCAGGCGGTCCTAAGAGGATCCGAAACTCTTAAGGAATCCTCCGTTTCTGACAACAACAAATCAATTATTCAGTGGGAAGCTCTGCAGCTCTCGGCGATGATGTGCTGGGCGAAGGGGCAAATGAACCCGTAAGAGGCGTGCACGTGGGATGGGGGGGGGCAACCCATAAGACTGCCGGGGAGACCGAATGGCTCTGTGAACGAGCAAAAGCGAAAGATAACGAGAGGGAAGGAGGGAGAGAGGAAGAAGGGAGAGGAGAAACATGTTTGGAGGAGTCACATGTTGTTTGCCAGGTCATGCTTTTTCCAGCCCTTTTGCCCGTCTGGGCCGTTATCGGAGAGCGACGCTCGGCCTATCAGCTGACTGCAGATGACCCCCCTGTTGACCTCCGTGACCTCCTGTCAGACCATGTGATTGTGATGTGGGCCCGTAACGGCGGTCGACTGCGCGTGCTCTCCCCCTCGCGACTCTTGTGGGCGCGACTGGGCCCGGCGGTCGTACGCGGGTCTTTCGAAAACCAGCTGAGATCGGAGGGAGACGGGCGGCGCTGATCTGGAGGCGTTTCAGATCACGTCGTTATCAGGCGGCGGTGAACGGTTCAGGGAACACGTCAGTGCTGCTGCGTTCTGCTGTCGTCTGCAGTATTTGGCTGATAGTGGATAGTTGCGTGCTGTGTCACGAGATACGCGGCTCAAAGTTGCACCGCGTTTCACTGAACACGCCACACTATTGAGTTTTGGACTGCTGATGTCTGACTGACGGGCGTCTCTGTCAGACGGAGGTCATCCTCTATCAGGGTGACCCGAGGTCTGCACACGTTCCTCACAGCCCCCGTCGCCTCCAGGCCCTCATGCTGCAGAGAGGCAGGCCTGCAGTCTGCCTGCAAAGCCAGAACAATACGGCTCATGTTCAGAAATGGACGTTCAAAGCCCGTCTTCTGTATCGCCACACCGATGTCTTCGCTGAGAGACGTCAGCGGGCTTCGGTTTGTCTGGCAACTGGACAGCTCATCTGCTGGACTGCCAAACCTTACGAGACAGCCTGTGCATTGCAACGAAGGACTTATACTTGCTTATTTATTGGGCGTCCGGGTTCGAATATTGGGTTGGGGTTCGACTCCCCGTGTTACCTCCGGCTCGGTCGGGCGTCCCTACAGACACAATTGGCCGTGTGTGCGGGTGAGGAGCCGGATGTGGGTATGTGTCCTGGTCGCTGCACTATAGCGCCTTCTCTGGTCGGTCGAGGCGCCAATTCGAGGGGGAGAAGGGGAGACTGAGGGTGGATAGTGTGATCCTCCCACGTGCTACGTCCCCCCTGGTGAAACTCCTCACTGTCAGGTGAAAAGAAGCAGCTGGCGACTCCACATGTATGGGAGGAGGCATGTGGTAGTCTGCAGCCCTCCCCGGATCGGCAGAGGGGGTGGAGCAGCGACTGGAACGGCTCGGAAGAGTGGGGTCATTGGCCAAGTACAATTGGAGAGAAAAAGGGGGGGATTCCCCCCCAAAAAGATATTATACTTGCTTCATTTTAAAAAAATACATATTGTCTTGCTACATTTGTATCAAGTCTCCTTTATTAATCCCCTTGGGGAAATTCAGTTACTGCAAATTAAGTTCTTCCTATTGCCTTGCTCAGGGGCACAGACAGGGGTATTAACCCTAACATGCATGTTTCGTTTGACGGTAGGGAGGAAACCGGGGCACCCGGAGAAAACCCTCCGCAGACACAGCGAGAACAGGCAAACTTCACACAGAGGACGACCTGGGATGCCCCCCCCCCCAAAAGGTTGGACAACCCCGGGGTTCGAACCCAGGACCTTCTTGCTGTGAGGCGACAGCGCTAACCGCTGGTGCCGCCCAATACACTATAAGAAACCCGAGTACCCTCGTTCTTCCTCGCTGACAACCTGTGCCGTCGACCACGCTGTGCAGCATTTAGCTCCTCTTCCACACCCTAGCTCGGTAGGGGGCAGTAGTCTGGGGTCAGGAAGATGGCTCTAACAGTATCGTAGTCAAACAGCCTACTGATCAGTCGGTACGACAGCCAGGACGTTGGCCTCCGGGCTCCCCATGTCACAGGCTTGAATTCCCTCCCGGCTTTCTACGCGTAGCTCGCTCTTTAAAACCCTGCTGAAGTTGATAGGTCATATAAAATGCAGGGCGCATCGCCTCTTTAGGCTGAACGCAGCACAACACCTACAGGCGGAGTGTCTTTACACTTCAGTCAGACAAAAAAAGTACCTCCCGTGAAGGACGACGGACTAACTCCAATGTAATATCCGAAACCCCAGACATGATATGAACTTTCGACCATGCCCCCCTTCCCCCCCCCGCCACATCTGAACTCGGAAAACAGCTTGAATTTCCACATTGATTTTAGCCCCACCTGAAAAAGCTGGTGTTAAAAGGCTGCGCCCCCCCCCCCCCCGGTCCACAGGAGCTTTATGTTGCCCCTTGAGGTGGAAGAACATGTAGAGAGGTCATCGTTCACATCTTGGAATTGGGTGGCCTTGCTGCAGTTCCAGTCCATCTGTGTGGCGTTTGCATGCTCGTCCCGTGTGTGTCTGGGTACCCCTGGGTACCCCTGAGTACCCCCCCCCGTTCCTCCCGCAGTCCAAAGGCATACATGTTAGCTGGAGACTTTCAGTTGCCCATAGGTGTGAATGATGGGGCCTTGAGGTGGACTCGTGACATATCCAGGGTGTCTCCCTGTCCTCCGTCCAACGCCTGCTGCGACAGGCTCCGGCCACCCACGACCCCGAATAACTGTATTATAGATAATAGATGGACGGATAAAACAGCCCATAAAGGCGCTGGCTTCGGTCCTGCAGGACTCGCCAACGCACGCGCAAACGGACACAAATCTCCGATCCCGCCCAACG
>NC_079211.1:105957979-105972979 GCF_029633865.1 Lampris incognitus
AAAACCAACAAAAACAACAACTTGCTTGCGTTCGAGCTCAAAGGAACTGGGGGAGCGGACTAGGCCAAAGGGAAAAATGAGGATTTTACAGGGGGCTCGTCAAACGTCTGTCAAAGTGCTCCGGCCTCCTCCAGTGTAACGTGGCCTCGGCCCCCTGCTGGACCGCCGCATGGCTGCAGGTAGTCGCTGCACCTCCCCAGTCAGCCCGGTGCTGCCCTTCACATGTTATCCACATGCAGTTAAAATATACAGATGTGGTAATTTCCGTGCAATTGGGGTTGATTTCAATGATCAATTATGTACAAAACAAGGAAATAAAGCAGCGATCACAACTGTGTTTGGGGGGAATCATTTCCACTTCACTATAGGGGGCGCTGGGTGATGTAGCGGATATCATCCAGGCATCCTGAACGTGTGAAAGGATGCATAATAAGCTGACCAAAAAGAAATCGCATGTCTTAGTTTACTACATACCCTGGATTAATATGGTCTTATAGTCCGGATGGTGATGACCGTGCAGAAGGTTTTGATTTCCAGGCACAGAAGAAAAGGACCCGGCCCGGTGAAGGCCAGGGGAGGAAGCGGAGAATGACACTGCACAGGCAATAATAGAGTGATTTGGAGGACACAGAGGGAAATATAGGAGGGGAGGTAGGCGAGGCTGAATAAGCCATTTTCCCCCCCTCTTCGAACAACGGCGACCGGCTCTGAATCCTAAACACGGGCTGCAGAGAAATTCACCTGTATGTGAGAACGCCTGGCTGCCGCCTCCGATTGTTCTCGACTCCAGAAAAGATATAGGATCGCATCCGGAGGCTTCTCTGTGCCAATTAGCATCAATCATACACGTCAGTCATGTATGACGAGGGGTGTCCGGGTAGCGTGGCGGTCTACTGTGATGCCTACCAACACGGGGATCACCTGCTGGGATCCCCGTGTTGCCTCCTGCTTGGTCGGGCGTCCCTACAGACACAACTGGCCGTGTCTGTGGGTGGGAAGCCGGATGTGGGTATGTGTCCTGGTCTCTGCACTAGTGCCTCCTCTGGTCGGTCGGGGCACCAGTTTGGGGAAGGGGGAGGGGTAACTGGGGAGAATAGCATGATCCTCCCGTGTATGGGAGGAGGCATGTGGTAGTCTGCAGCCCTCCCCGGATCGGCGGAGGGGGCGGAGCAGCGACCGGGACGGCTCGGGAGAGTGGGGTAACTGGCCGGAGACAACTGGAGAGAAAAGGGAGGAAAATGAAGGTGCAAGGCCACGCTGTGGTCATTGTGCTGGAGTGCTTCTTGGTGGTCAACACGGATCACTATGGCAACGTAGCGGTGAGGACCACTCTGCGGAGACTGTTATCCTTTTACCCGTGGAAACGTGGACTACATTCACACATGCGAGTCCAGTTCAGGCCCGTTCTGGGCAACAGATGCATTGTCAATCACAAAATGTGTTACAGCCTCTGTGAGATCCGCTCTTTCTCCCTCCATCTGCCCTCGTGTGGCTGTTGTGTCTCTTCTGCCCCTCTCTCTCTCTCTCGCTCTCCGCTGCCTCCCTCGGTCATGCTGTCCAAACAGATCAAAGGTCACACGATAAGGAGAGGGCGAACACAGGGGCCCATTCAGCAGCCCGCACCCACAGAGTGTAACACGTGGGCATAGAGACAGAGAGAGGGAGGGAGAGAGAGGAGACGGAGAAAGAGAGAAGGAGAGAGTGACAATGAGAGAAAGAGAGGAGGAGAGGGAGCGCTTTGGCCCCGATATGTGCCCTGACAAGCCCTCACAGGGCCGTCCAGGAGCCTTATGGGGATCGGTTTCGCGGCGCCGGCTGTGCAGAGGGTCAGGAGGTGCAGTGGAGTCCATCTTGTGCTTCCTCCTCTTCCTTCATCCTAGACTTGCATGACCGTTTCACGGGGTTTGGTTTCACTTGGTGCTGCTCGAAGGAAGTCAGTCTGAGTTTATCTTGTGAGCTTGTGCACACGCTCGTGTGTGTGTGTGTGTGTGTGTGTGTGTGTGTGTGTGTGTGTGTGTGTGTGTGTGTACTTATGTGCACGTGCATGCATGTAGTATCTTTGTGCATGTCATGAGGCACTGGATTTTTAACTGGATAGCCTTTAAACACACGCTAACACACACACACACACACACACACACACACACACACACACACACACACACACACACACACACACACACACACACACACACACACACACACACACACACACACACACACACACACACACACACACACACCATGTACCAGCAGACATAACTATACAGAGGCACAGATAGATAGATGTAAGTATGGGATCTGGTTTTGGTAGTACTGGATCATGTTTGTAGGTTTGAGTCCTGTAAAACAAAGAACAACACACACACACACACAGAGTAAGTAATACGTGTCTCTCATACACAACCAGAAATTATCATAATAATTGTAGTGTTTGTATTTGGTGGGAAAAGTGTTTTGCGGTTTCCGCATGTAGTATGTGTGTGTGTGTGTGTGTGTGTGTGTGTGTGTGTGTGTGTGTGTGTGTGTGTGTGTGTGTGTGTGTGTGTGAATGTATGTGTGAGTCTAGCTGGATTGTATTTGTTACCCAGTGGCCTTTAGCCCCCTGATAAAAAAAAGTGTGTACTCTGGTTCTCTCAAAAGTTACACACATATTGCCGTGAGTGATAATGAGGGATTTAGTGTTACGGTTTCTAGTTTGCAGGATAACGTGCCCCTTATGCACACTTGCATGCATGCGTGCGTGCGTGCGTGTGTGTGTGTGTGTGTGTGTGTGTGTGTACACATGCATATACACGTCCATGTATGTGCAGATGCGGTGTGTTTGCTTCCCAGCAGCCTATAGACTCCAGGTAAACAGCGAGTGAGCATGCTGGTAAAACCTATAGCTGGCCCACACCCGTCCCTTAAGGCACCACAGTGTCAGATGGCACGACAGATAGACAAACAACAAGCCTTAACACTGCTCTGCAGCCTGCATGCCAACTAAACTACATTTTACCTTTCGTAAAAAAAAAAAAAGAGAGAGAGAGAAATATGAAACCGTGGCATTATTACCATTAATAATCCTCACTTGATGTGTTGGGAACGCTCCAGACGCATTTACTGGATGTCCTGCGGGTGGCGTACCTTGTTTCGGTAGGCTATCTTATAAAGAATGACACACACACGAGTTGCTCAGTGCAGCCAAGTATAATCGAAGTGTTGTAACATGTTCCTGAGCGCGGGTCACGTGTGTCTAAGGTAAACTAGTGGATAGCCGATGGCATCGATCTATCTAGACCCGTAACATCCTCCTTTTCCAAGTATAAACACATACATGAAGTTAGTGCAAAATAAAATTACTTTCATATACGAACAACCAATAACAGTGCAACAGCAGTAAATCTCTTCATATCCCATACCAGTGTAATAACCACAGTAGCGTATGATAACATTTCTCCTCTTTTCCCCCTCTCTCCCACATAGCAACCATCAACATTATTCAGATTACATAGTGAGTTTCAGTGGAGGTTTAGACAGCCGTCCAACCCTTGTGTAAGTGTGTCCATCCGAACGCGGAGCGCCAACAGGAGTAGATGGCGCCTTGGGCATGGACCTGATGGGGCTCGGCTCGAACACAGCCTGAGGGGTCTAAATGACAGTTTCTGTAGCTGGATCCCCGTCCGGTGTGTGTGCCGCAGCGGGTTCAACAGGATCGTGCGCGGCTCGTGCAGCTGGCTCAGCCACTCTGAGATCGATCCTGTTACGACGGTACAGGGAGCCATCAATGTCCACAAGATAAGACCTCGGCGCAACCCTGCGGAGACAAGTTCCGACTCTCCAGCGGCCAGTGTTATCACCTGGCAGGGGCTTCATCCGTACGACTTCCCCAATTTCAAGTACCGGCAATTCACGGGCAGATCTGTCATAGAAGGATTTGGCGAGTTGCTTCCTGTGGCGCAGCTTTTCAGTGACGCCCACGACAACAGCTGGTTCCAGGAGCTTGCTTGCCGCCGGGATGGACGTCTTCAACCGGCGGGACATGAGGCGTTGTGCTGGGCTGCTGCCCATGTTTTCCGTAGGTGTATTCCTCCAGTGAAGCACGGCTTTCCAGGGGTCTTCACCATCATGCGCGGCCTTACGCAGAAGATTTTTTACAATCTTCACGGCCGACTCGGCCTTGCCATTCGCTTTCGGGTGTCTGGGAGAGGAGGTCACGTGCTCAAATTCCCACTCAGAAGCGAACCGTGTGAACTGAGCTGTGAACTGAGGGCCGTTGTCTGTAATAACCTTCTCTGGCTGACCATGTCGGGCGAACTGTGCCTTACATCGCTTGATGACTGTCTCTGCAGACATGTCGGGTAGAAGCTCAATCTCCCAAAAATCGGAATAGTGGTCGACTATTAGGAGATAGTCTTTCTGTCTGAAGCTGAATAGGTCCATGCTCAAGACCTGCCATGGCCTGGTTGGTTACTTCGTGAGAGAGCATGGTCTCCTTTTGCTGATTGTGGGCGTACACATTGCAGGTCGAGCAGCTGCTTAGAAAGTCCTTTATCTCTGACTGCATGTTGGGCCAGTACAATGTCTCTTGAGCGTGTCGGTAGCATGCATCATCCCCTATGTGACTCGAATGTATGCGCGTCAACATTTCTGGGCGGAGTGACTTTGGGATGATGACTTTTTGCCCCCGGAACAGAACTCCGTTCTGCACACTGATTTCATCCCTGAAGGGCCAGTACTCCCTAGCGATGAGGGGCGCTTCCTCCTTTACATCTGGCCAGCCCACGAGAACAGTGTTCTTCAGTGCCTGTAAGCATTCATCTCTGTCGGTGTGTCGTCTGATCTGTTCCAGCCGCTGGTTAGTCACATTCAGGTACTCTGCCTGGTTCACGTGCTGTATGTCTTCCTGCTCTTGTTGCAGAGAGCAGATAGCGTGTCGCTGATATGCAGTCCCTCTACCGGAGCATCCAGCCGTAGCTCTGCTGAGCGTGTCGCTTATGAACATCTCTGGGCCTGGTTTGTAGATTACCCTCAGGTCGTAGTTCTGCAGAGTCATGAGCATGCTCTGGAGTCTCTTGGGCGCATTGAGAAGTGGCTTGCTGAAAATAGAGATCAGAGGCTTATGGTCCGTCTCTGCTGTGATTGGGTCGCGGCCATATAGGTAATGGTGAAACCTCTGGCAGGCGAAGACGATACTGAGACACTCCTTCTCAATTTGTGCATAGTTTTTTTCGGTGGGGGTAAGAGCCCTCGAGGCAAATGCGATGGGCTGACCTTCCTGCATGAGACAACATCCGAGACCGCTCTGGCTGGCGTCGCTCTGGATTGCGATTGGCTTAGTTACATCATAGTAGCGCAGGACGGGCATGGCTGTCGCCAGCGCCTTAAGCTCATGAACCGCCGCCTCGTGCTTAGGCAGCCAGTGCCAGGGTGTGTCCTTGTCCAACAGGCGTCGCAATGGCTCGCAGACAGTAGATAGATGAGGCATGAACTTGGCTAAATAGTTAGCGAAGCCAATGAGACGCTGCACGCCCTTGGCATCTGTTGGGTTCGGCATGTAAATAATGGCTCTCACCTTCTCTGGATCGGGCTTCAGTCCAGCAGATGAGAGAATGTGGCCATGAAACTGCACCTCAGCCACCTTGAACTGCAACTTCTTCAGGCCGAGGCGAAGCTTGACCTCGCAGCAGCGTTCCATCAACGCCGCAAGCTTGACGTCGTGGTCGTCCCCAGCCTCCTTGTCTGTGTCCCCGCAGCCGACGACCAGGATATCGTCTGCAATGGGCTCAACGCCCTTCAGACCGGCGAGGAGCTCGTGCTGCTTGCGCTGATATACCTCGGGCGCCACCGATACTCCAAATGGTAACTTGAGCCACCGCTTCCTCCCCCAGGGGGTCCAGAACGTGGTCATGAGGCTACTCTCATAGTCCAGTTTGCATTGCAGGAATGCATCCCGAGCGTCCACTAACGTGAAGACTCTGGCCTCGGGCAATTTATACAAAATGTCCTCCAAGGTAGGCATGATGTAGTGAGAGCGCTTTAGGGCTTTGTTCAATGGTTTAGGGTCAATGCATATTCTCAGCTTCTCCGGTTTTTTAACAATCACCATGTTGCTGATCCTGTTGTGGTTACACCGCCCCGAGCTGCCTCCCCGGCACGTTCAAGCCACTCCCCCAGCTCGGACGTGCCGGAAACATCCGAGCGCTCGGCTCGCGCTCTGAGACGAGCGCTGCACTGCACCAGGTGTTTGCCATCATCCATCAGGCACACCTGTGGCAATCAGGCAGCCTTCTACAAGAAGCCTCCCAGAACGTCTCTCAGTGCTTCGACGTACTGAACCCTGCGGTGAAGTTCTGATAAGCCCTCCAGCGTTCCTTGCTTTCTGTTTATTCCCCAGTGTCTTATCTTCGTGTCTCTGTTTCCTCCCAAGACTCTCCCCCCGCGATTTCCACGGCTCCCCGCGTCTCCCTCGTTCCCAGCGACCTTCACGTTTCTCCCCGGACCTCTCCTGCGATCTCCCCCCTTGTCCCTCTACCTGGACCCCTCCTTTCGGACTCGACTTCCCGGATCTCGGACCTGGACTTTCTCGGACAACCCCTCTTGGATCACGGACTGGACTTTCTCGCCAGGTGCACGCACATTTCTTCAACACCTCCTGGTCATTTACATACCGCACCACACATTGGCTAAAAACACTCACACAGTTATACACGCAAACCACGGGACACCACACATAGTTTATTCACACATCCCACTAACAGAACGCCTTTTTTCACCATACATTTCCCTCCCACAATAAAACTCCCCTTTGTAGACTTAGAAGTCATCTCGTGTCTGTCTGTCTTGGGTTTCGCCACACGGGTCAGGTTCTGGTGCGCGAGCATAACAGAACGTCGAAGCCATTATGGACCCAGGCAAACCCAAGGAGCGGACGGTCCCTGTGACGCCCCTGAGCCCCGTCCCCCTAGAGGCAGTAGTAAGAAGTCACAGTTGCCAACTTGCCTCTCTCTGCTCAGAGCTTACTACTGCCTTCACCCGTGTCACCGGAGAGATCAGCGATCTTCAGTCCGGCTCCCAGGCCGCGACGAGCACGTTAGATGCCCTCACCGCGCAGATCGCTGCACTCTCCACAGCGGTCTCCAGGATGAGCGACCACCCTGCCCTGGCCTCGGTCTCTGCCCCCAGCTCGGCCTCCGGTTTCCCCGTCCCTGTTCCCGGTCCCGACGTTCCCCCTCCGAGTCAACCCCCACTGGACCCCCGGTGCGAGCCTAACCTCCCCTGCCCCAAGGCCTTCGGTGGGGAGTTCGAGCTGTGCAGGGGTTTCCTTGGTCAGTGTGAGCTCCTGTTCAAACACCAGCCAGCTAGGTATAGGACAGGAGAGACCAAGGTAGCCCTTGTCATGTCCCTCCTCACCGGCAAAGCCCTCAGCTGGGCCATAGCGGCGGTAGGCCATACCGAGCAGCTCGCCTCGGACTATGGTGCCTTCCGCCGCGAGTTCAATCTGGTGTTCGACCACCCAGCTGACGGGCAGGACGCTGCCGGCCGCCTCCATTCCATCCAACAGGGAGCCAGGTCGGTGGCAGAGTATTCCCTGGAGGTAAGGATACTCGCGGCAGACAGTGGGTGGGATGACACTGCGCTCAAGAGCGCGTACAGGAGGGGGCTGAGCGAGCCCATCAAAGATCTTATCGTTCGGGACCGCCCTGCCTCCTTCAACGAGCTCGTCACCCTCGCCCTCCAGATTGACGAACGGCTGCGGGAGCGGCGCCAGGAACGCGCCCCGCGCGCTGGCCCCTCCCATAGACCAACCCCCGTCCGTCCTACCGGTGCCTTCCCTGGGTCAGCGTCCCGTGGGCTCTCTCCACCCTCACACTCTCCCTCGCAACCCTGGGTGGCTTCTGGATCCAGGCCGGAGGAGGAGCCCATGCAGTTGGGTCGGTCACGGCTCCCGCTGGAAGTTGGAGAGCAGAGGATGCATGACCACCTCTGCCTCTACTGCGGGAGGTCGGGCCACTATATCAAGGCCTGCCCGACTCGCCCAAAAAGACCCGGCTCACTAGTGAGGGGTGTCCTAGTGAGTCTGACGACCCTTCCTCAGCCCCAGCCCAAGAAGGAGCACAACCACCTCTTTCCGGTCACTCTCACCTGGGGTAACCGCTCACTGTCTGTTGGTGCACTCCTGGATTCGGGGGCGGACGAGTGTTTGATGGACACCTCGCTGGCCCGGCAGGCCGGCATTCCACTCGTCCCCCTAGACACACCCCTCACAGCCCAAGCCCTAGATGGACGTTCACTAGGTAAAATCACACACAGCACTGCTTCCCTCACCCTCACTCTTTCGGGTAATCACGTGGAAGCTATCCGTTTCTTGGTTTTGCGCGCCCCTGGTGTTAGGAAGACCGTGATTGGAACGGCACGATCCCTACATCTCTTGGTCTACTGGGCGGATTTTGGGTTGGAGCGTTGCGTGTCATGCCAACTGCCTTCGCTCCGCCCACTCCCCGTCCAGCGGCCTCAGACCCGTGCCTCCTCCCACGGATCTCACTGGTGTTCCTTCCATTTATCACGATTTAGCCCCTGTATTTAGTAAAGAAAGTGCACTTTCCCTCCCCCCTCACCGTCCCTATGATTGTGCCATAGATCTCTTTCCCGGGGCCGCCCTTCCCACCGGTCGGTTGTATAACCTCTCCGTCCCAGAGAAGGAGGCTATGCGCAATTATATCAGAGTCCCTGGCCTCAGGAATCATAAGGCCCTCGTCTTCCCCGGTGGCGGCGGGCTTCTTTTTTGTGGCAAAGAAGGAGGGCAGCCTGAGGCCTTGCATAGATTATCGAATGTTAAATAATATCACGGTGAAAAATAAATACCCACTCCCCCTTATGAGTTCCACGTTCGAGCCACTCACTCACGCCACGGTGTTCACGAAGCTGGACCTGCGCAGCGCGTACCACCTGGTGCGCATCCGGGAAGGGGATGAATGGAAGACGGCCTTCAACACCCACCTAGGGCATTTCGAGTACCTCGTTATGCCCTTCGGCCTCACCAACGCCCCGGCCGTCTTCCAGGCATTGGTCAACGACGTGCTCCGGGACATGCTGAACACGTTCGCGGTGGTGTACCTGGATGACATACTCGTGTTCTCCAGGACTGAGGAGGAACACCACCAGCATGTCCGCCTGGTCCTCCAACGGCTGCTGGAGAACAGGCTCTTCGTGAAAGCCGAGAAGTGCGTGTTCCACTCCGCCTCCGTGGAGTTCCTTGGCCACATCGTGGAGAAGGGGCTCGTCCGCACTGACCCCAGGAAGACCCGAGCGGTGGAGGAGTGGGCACGGCCCACCAACAGGACGCAACTCCAGCGCTTCCTGGGGTTTGCAAACTTCTACCGGCGCTTCATCAGGGGGTTCAGCCGTGTGGCCGCCCCCCTCACTGCACTCACCTCCAACCTCCGCCCCTTCTCCTGGACCTCGGAGGCGGAAGCCGCCTTCTTGGCCCTGAAGAGGCTGTTCACAACGGCTCCGGTGCTCGCCCACCCGGACCCGTGCAGACAGTTCATCGTGGAGGTGGACGCATCGGACACGGGCATCGGAGCCGTCCTCTCCCAGCGGTCGGAGGAGGACCAGAAGACCCACCCGTGCGCCTTCTCCCGGCGTTTCAGTCCTGCGGAGAAGAATTATGACATCGGCAACAGGGAGTTGCTGGCCGTCCACGCCGCCCTAGAGGAGTGGAGACACTGGCTGGAGGGAGCAGGGCAGCCGTTCATCGTATGGTCCGATCACAAAAACCTGACCTACGTACGGACGGCTAAGAGGCTCAACCCCAGGCAGGCGCGCTGGGCTCTCTTCTTCAGCCGGTTCGACTTCACCCTCACCTACCGCCCGGGCACCAAGAACGTCAGGGCAGACGCCCTCTCCCGTCTGTTTCCCGAGGGGTCCCCTGACGCCCCAGACACCATCCTTCCCCCGGCCCGGGTGGTGGGCGCCGTCACCTGGGCCATCGAATCAGTGGTGAGAAGGGCCCAGCGTGCCCATCCCGACCCAGGCAATGGACCCCGGAACCGGCTATTTGTGCCTCCCTCTGTCCGGCCCCAGGTGCTGGAGTGGGGCCACTCCAGCCATCTTGCCTGCCACCCCGGTGTCTACCGAACGGCGGCCTTCATCCGCAGGGGTTTCTGGTGGCCCACCATGGAGGCAGACACCAGAGAGTTCGTGGCAGCCTGCGCCCGCAGCAAGGCTCTCCATCGCCCTCCAGCAGGTCTCCTGCGCCCCCTTCCTGTCCCCGGCCGACCTTGGTCCCACATTGCCTTGGACTTTGTAACTGGCCTCCCCGTGTCCCAAGGCAATGACACCATCCTGACCATTGTCGACCGGTTTTCCAAGGCCGTCCATTTCGTTGCCCTCACCAAACTCCCCTCTGCAGCCGAGACGGCGGACCTTCTCGTCTCCCACGTCGTCCGACCTCATGGGATTCCCCTGGACATTGTCTCTGACCGTGGTCCCCAGTTCACTTCGAAGGTATGGCAGGCCTTCTGTAAGGGGATTGGGGCCACGGTCAGCCTCTCCTCCGGGTATCACCCCCAGACCAATGGGCAGGCTGAGCGGGCCAATCAAGCCCTGGAGGCGGCTTTGCGTTGCGTTACCACCAGCAACCCCGCCTCCTGGAGCAAGTACCTGCCCTGGGTGGAGTACTCGCTCAACTCCATGGAGAGTTCAGCTACCGGTTTGTCCCCCTTCGAGTGTTCCCTGGGCTATCAACCCCCTCTGTTCCCCCATCAGGAGTTGGAGGTAGCGGTCCCGTCCACGAGGGCCCATCTCCGCCGATGCCGGCGCGTTTGGAAGACCGCCCGGGCCGCTATGTTGCGAGCTACAGAGCGGGCCCGGCGCAGCGCCAACCGGCGGAGAGTGCCGGCCCCAGCTTATCGACCTGGCCAGAGGGTATGGCTCCTGGCCCGGGACCTGCCCGTCCCTACCCTCAACCGGAAGCTGGCTCCCCGCTACGTCGGTCCCTACACCATCGACCGCATCGTCAACCCTTCGGCGGTGCGTCTCCATCTCCCTACCTCACTCAAGATCCATCCCGTCTTCCATGTCTCGCGCCTCAAACCGGTAGCCACCAGCCCCCTGTCTCCCCCTGTCCAAGCTCCTCCACCCCCCAGGGTCCTCGACGGTGGTGACATGGTCTGGGATGTCGACCAGCTGCTCGCCGTACGCCGCCGGGGGCGTGGGTACCAATACCTGGTGGACTGGGTTGGCTATGGGCCCGAGGACCGCAGCTGGGTTCCCCGGTCCTACCTGGCCGACCCCGCACTCCTGGAGGAGTTCTATCGGGCCAACGCCATCGGACGGTCTCCCGTAGGAGGGGGGGTCCTGTTGTGGTTACACCGCCCCGAGCTGCCTCCCCGGCACGTTCAAGCCACTCCCCCAGCTCGGACGTGCCGGAAACATCCGAGCGCTCGGCTCGCGCTCTGAGACGAGCGCTGCACTGCACCAGGTGTTTGCCATCATCCATCAGGCACACCTGTGGCAATCAGGCAGCCTTCTACAAGAAGCCTCCCAGAACGTCTCTCAGTGCTTCGACGTACTGAACCCTGCGGTGAAGTTCTGACAAGCCCTCCAGCGTTCCTTGCTTTCTGTTTATTCCCCAGTGTCTTATCTTCGTGTCTGTTTCCTCCCAAGACTCTCCCTCCGCGATTTCCACGTCTCCCTCGTCCCCAGCGACCTTCACGTTTCTCCCCGGACCTCTCCTGCGATCTCCCCCCTTGTCCCTCTACCTGGACCCCTCCTTTCGGACTCGACTTCCCGGATCTCGGACCTGGACTTTCTCGGACAACCTCTCTTGGATCACGGACTGGACTTTCTCGCCAGGTGCACGCACATTTCTTCAACACCTCCTGGTCATTTACATACCGCACCACACATTGGCTAAAAACACTCACACAGTTATACACGCAAACCACGGGACACCACACATAGTTTATTCACACATCCCACTAACAGAACGCCTTTTTTCACCATACATTTCCCTCCCACAATAAAACTCCCCTTTGTAGACTTAGAAGTCATCTCGTGTCTGTCTGTCTTGGGTTTCGCCACACGGGTCAGGTTCTGGTGCGCGAGCATAACAGATCCAATCTGTAGGATCTGTGACAGGCGCGAGGTGGCCGTCAGCCTCGTACTTGTCCAGCTGGGCTTTGACTGCTGCTTTCATTGCGAGGGGCACTCTGTACTGCAGCAACACTAGGATCAAGGTCAAAATGGACCTCCCCAGGCACGGATTCCACAGGGGAGTTGAACACGTCACTGTATCTGTTGATAAGCTGTTCTTTAGTTAGGGCTCCTGGTTGTGTGTGTTCCATTTTGAGCACATCCTCTGGAATTGTGAAATGCATGAGCCCTAAGCGTTCACAGGTGGAGCCTGACAGAAGAGGATGTTGGCTGGTCCTCACTATTTCGAATGAGAGCTTGTGTGTTTGGCCTCTCACAGTACAGTCAGTCTCAAAGGTGCCCATAGAGCTCAGTGTTTCCCCCGAATACAGCTTCAGTCTGGTGTCACTCGGGCGGAGAGGTGTGTTTGGGGCCAGCCTTTTCTTGTCTTGAAAGCCCATTACATTGCAGGTGGCTCCAGAGTCCAGCTGACATTGTTGTGGCTTGTCTTGGAGTTTCAGAGTCACAAACCACTTTCTTTTGGTGTGCACTGCGCCGATTGACTCAAACATGTACAGATCTGCATCATTACTATGCTCTGGGGGTTCTTCTGTGTATTCCACACAGTTTACCTTGCCCTCAGCATGCCCCTTTTTGCTCTTTAAGCACACTTTAGAAAAGTGATTAAGTGTCCCACATGACCTACATTGTTTCCCGAAGGCCGGGCAATGCTCTCTGCCCCTTGAATGCGAGCTGCCACAATATTTGCAATTGCCTGCATCTCCTGCTGTTCTGGGTGGATTGCTCTGTTTCCATTGGTTTTGTCTGGGTTGCCTAGCAACGGCATGCACTGCCTCCGGCTGCGGTGTTGTTGCAAACTCCATTGCTCTCATACGGATGTCAGTTTGCTCTGCTGCGCGACACATGTCAATAGCTGTGACCATGTTCAAATCCTTCTCTCTCAACAGCCTGCGCCTAACGGCCTCGCTTGCAACTCCCAGGACTATCTTCTCACGGATCATTTCGTCTTTCAACTGTCCATACTCACAGGTTGCTGCCCTCTCTCTGTCTCGTCACAAAGGTATCAAACGATTCTCCTTCCTCCCGCTTGCAACTCCCGAAAATGTACCTCTCGTATATTGTGTTTTTTGCTGGCTTGAAGTATTTCCCCAACTCTCTCAGTATGGCGTCAGGATCCCCTTGATCATCTTCTGAGAGGTTCAGATTGTGGCGGTAAATATGCCTGCATTCACTTCCCATCACACTCCTTAGAGTAGCCGCTTGTATTTTCTTGTCCTTGCCAAGTATGCCCGTGACGAGGACGTAGTCTTCATATTCGGCCCGAAAAATGTCCCAATTGACACTCCAATCGCCTGTGAAGCTCATCGGGGACGGTGGTGGAATATTCACGTTAGCTGCCATTGTATGTGATGCTATCGGCGCCGGTAATGCTAGCGTTAGCTCCTCTGTGACAACGTCTTCAGCAGAAGTATCGGAATCGGAATCCTCCGACATGTGACCTACTCAGGCCTACAAACTTAAACATGCGAGCTAGTAAAATAAGAAATAAGTTCTCCTACTTCTGGCACCATGTTTCGGTAGGCTATCTTATAAAGAATGACACAAACACGAGTTGCTCAGTGCAGCCAAGTATAATCGAAGTGTTGTAACATGTTCCTGAGCGCGGGTCACGTGTGTCTAAGGTAAACTAGTGGATAGCCGATGGCACCGATCTGTTTAGACCCGTAACATACCTGTGTGAGCCAAACACCTCAGCTGACTGTAGTGGTGGACATGTGGCACAGCCAAACTTGTGTGTGGCGTTGATTTCCTCTGCAAAACAAAACAAAAAACACACAACACAAGCGCTGCCGCTGGGGGCATGGCTGTCGGCGCTCTCGATCAGCACCGGCGTCTCATCAATAGGCCCGACTGTCTCCACTGCTCTTTGGACAATCGGCCCTTTCTGCTCACCCTCGCGCCTCACAGCTTTAACGAGTGGAACGACTCGGAGAAGAGTTGATTACTGCACGGCACATGGCCGGGATACACTGCCCCGGCCTCGCACCACTTCAAGTACCGTGAATGTGTCACAAGACCCCCCTCCACTTCAGCACATGTGATACACCGAGACACTATAGAGAGACAGACGAGAGAGAGAGACTAACACTTTAGAGGCACAAGACCAGGTCCAAACTACACAACATATTCGGCTTCAACAAATTCCCTCAAACCTAAAAGACAATTATTATGGATGTTCGCAATCTAGAACAAAATCCCAAAGCCAGATGCAACGCTATTTGGCCCTAGACAGAGAGGACACATTAGCGGGTTACCTCGCTCAAATAAAAGAAACACATTTGAGAAACATACTGACGAAATGCAGACTCGGTGAGCATCGCCATAGGAACAAACTCGGTGAGCATCGCCATAGGAACAGACTCGGTGAGCATCGCCTAGCCAATAGAAACAGGCGGACATAAAAAGACCCGGATGCCAAAAGACGAACGTTTCGTTCAACAGCGTGAAGACGATGCTGTCGAGACAGAGTTGCACCTTTTAGCCGAATGCAAGACATTCCGGGAAATCCGCGATTACTGCTTCCCGAAAAATGAGGAGCGACACCCCAAATTCGCTGCCCTGCCACACCTCAGACAACTGCCCTACATACTAGGTGAACACAGAGACAGCTGTACTGTGGCTGCCCAGTATGTTCTAGCCTGCCACCGTCTGAGGGACAGGGTGTGATACCCCGTACCCCTTCCCAACGGGGAGGACCGGGACAACACTCGGCGACATGCGCACACACACACACACACAAACACACACACACACACACACACACGGACAGCCCCCCCCCCCACAGACAGACACACACAC
>NC_079211.1:106277979-106431956 GCF_029633865.1 Lampris incognitus
AAACATTTTATCCAAATTAACTGATTCAACCTTCTTTGATTCTCTTACCTGGATTTTTGAGCATGCATCAAGACACTAATACAGTTCTGTATGTGGACACAGTTACAGATCCAAGGTAAAACTATAGATTTCATAAACTACAACGCCAGAGCAGCAGGAAAGACTGCACTGCGTCGATGCAAATCACTGACGAACCTCAGAGATAAGCCTGTGCCCAGTGCAGTTAAAGGACAGGTGCCACAGTAGTGAGTATTAATATGCTACATCAATATTCAGTTGCCAAGTTAAAGTCAAAGTATGGGCAGAAAAACATTATCATTTTCTATAGTCTGATTTTTAGTTGATTTTAACACAATCTTTCCTAACTACTTTTGTTCCTGTTTTCCTTCTCTCTCACTTACACACACACGCACACGCACACGCACACGCACACGCACACACACACACACACACACACACACACACACACACACACACACACACACACACACACAAAACCAGTCTTGAGGAGAGGAAAGAACAATGGCGAAGAGAGGCGGAAGAGAGGAGAAGGAATATCCCCGATCCAACTGTCCCTGCTGGTCACACACTGATGCCAGAGAGTGAGAGACAGACTACACTGCAGTCCCTTCAAAAGAGTATGCATCTGCTCTGATTAATCTCTTCCCTTTCATTAATAATGATGATGCTGTTACCTTAAAGGAGACATGCAACGCAGTCCTGACATGTCATTTTTTCCATCTGTCTTTGTACGGCTGAGAAGGTCGTGACAAGTCCATCTCGGAATTTAAACTAGTCTTGCTTTTTGGCAATCTTTTATACCTCAAAAAACATGAATTATTCTCCTGGTAAATTTAGAATGCATATGACCCAACAAGCAATTCCTTGTTTTATTAAAATATAACCATTTAAAACTGGTTGATTCCTTATTCCTACAATTATCTACCAAAAGGCACAGTGATAAGCAGTAGGGGGCTGAGTTGACTGTTTTTATTTGTATAAGACCTGTTTGGTGAATCATATGACACATCAACCAATGTGCTGTAAGAATTTAGAAAGGGTTTTTAAGTAATTTTCAATAAGGTATTATGTGTGTTTTCCAAAAAGCAAAACAGGACTAAACTAGCAGGTTTTGTATTGGAACTAAAGGCCATGATCTCAGCTATAAAGAAATGAAGGAGAATGGCAACATATCAGAAAAAAAACTTAGTTATTGTAATCATTTCCTCTCTTCTGCTTTGTCTCATTTCTTTGTAGGCCACCAGTCCCTGGTGGGTGAGCTGCTCAGTCTCCCAGTCAGGACAGATACTCTAAGCATTCGCTCCCGTCGTGCTGATCTAGATCGCAAGCTTTCTGAAATGGAGGAAGCCATCAAGATCTTTTCGCGGGACAAAGTATATGTCAAAATAGATTCATAATGTTCATTCTTTCTTCTTTGTGTTTTACCTGCTTTTGAATAGTATTCAGCCCCTGTAGCACTTTGTGGTGAAAAGTGTTTTAAGAGTAAAATGCATCATTACTTTTTTATTGAAGTTATTTGAAGAAAGACATACCTGGGTCAGTACTATCTGCTGAGCATAGATCCCGTTTTGGTTTGATGTTACACATAACATTACTCTGAAGCTTGAAATGTAGACAATGAACAATGTTGTTTTAAAAATTTTAAATGAGATTTGAAATGAAAATCTAGATTATGAATTGAAATGATTGAATATCATGTGGTGTCGAGATGCTACTGAATGCTACCCACTGGAATCACAAAAAACTTTGCTGCTAGATAAATGAAGAAGAAAATAAACGATGTACTGTAAACCAAACACACCAGGTACATACATTAATTCAGAAAACAAGGTAAACATGTTTTAAATTATAATTGTTCAAGTATAATCATCATTGTATCATGGTGTTTATTTTGTCTAAAATGACTTTCAACAGGTAATTGTTCATTATAAAGCTTTTATGATGAGCTAAAATAGATGTGTCCTTACTAACTGATTATTTTGAATTAAAATATCCTTGAGGTACAGTTCAAAGATGCTGACGATCAGACATCTCTTATTCCATAAGGGGTCTGATGGTGTTGACATTTCTTTCACAAATATGGTCAGGTGAGTTCATGGAATAGCAAGCAAGTAATTTCATCTATGCAGATGAAACTCTGGGATTAAGTCGTGACTTTTGGAAACTGTCCGTCTGTCATGACGTAGCAGACGTGCTGCGTCATCGCTTTGCGGTGCCACGAGCTATTACGTACGCACTCTTAAAAAAAATTTTACGCACGCGATCTCCCCCCGACGTCGTTCGGTCATTGTTTAGCTTAGGCTAGCCAACGTGCTAGCTGTCTTGCTGCAAAGGCCGCCACCAAATTGATAATATATTAACAAAACCAACTGATTTCAGTTCCTTTTACCACAAGTCGACAATGAGTAAGAGGAAGGCCCCCGGGGAGTCCCTTAATGAAGGGATAACAGACTTCCTAGTGGGTAAGTGAAAGGTAGTTGGACAGAGCTAATGTGTTAGCCGTGTTCTGTAGCGCAAGCCCAGTTCATTTACGGTTCATAAATTAACTTCGGAAAGAATAGATCTCTAGTTCAATCAGATGTTTACGCCATAATCTGCCAAATTTAACAGATTTAGAAAAGTCGCGTTTCGTTTCCGCTATGTAAAGGAATTGGCGACATTTGATGACAGCGACTTCCCTGCTATTTAAACGCCTCCTGCGTGCGTGCGTGCGTGTGTGTGTGTGGGGGTGGAAGAAACGTTTATGTGGTGTTTCTCTGTCGCTTACAGAACTGGCCAATTACGAGAAAAATGTCAACCGAGCGATACACAAATACAATGCCTACAGGTAGGATTATGCTTCTTTAACACATTGCTGAAAGACGTTTAATTATCATAAATGGAAAAATGCAACTTTTTTCTTTGCTTGAAAACTTGAAACTTCCAAATGTTAGGAAGATCTGAGTTCTTATATTTGTTCTAAGGTTATCTCCTCATGCTCTTAACCTTAAAGACCTTATTTGTTATGACAACCAAAACCAAACATTAGAATGCATAATTTTTTTAAAATTTTAGTCGCAAAATTCGTTTTACACAAACAGAAATTAAACTGTAACTCTTAACATTACACGCGTCCTAACCGAATTAGACTCTCCTCTTAAATCAATTAAAATGCTAAACAACAAAAGCCAAAAAAGAGCTGCGTAATTTGTCTTTTCATAATCTTCTGAAATATGTTATTTTAATTTTCTTATTTTTCTTTTGTTCATCTGCTTTTTGTTTTTTACACATTTCTGTCTGATTAACACATTATTGAAATTTCATGTTTAAAGGTGGAAAGTTGAAGATTAATGTGTATGGTGTCCTAACAGTGCGTCACTCTCTTGCAGAGCTAGACAGCTAGCGAACAACTAAGCATTCTCCAATAAAGACCAAGACTTGACTTCTCTTGATTTTACTGAAGCAATGATTTTGTTGTAAAACTGAAAATACATACACACACAGAAAAATGCATATATCATTTATACATGACTTATAACAGAGTTCCATTAAACCGAGGTTTCGTTTCAGTTCATAGCGAGTCACATACTTTGTGCATTCCCAAAATATCTCAGCCTAGGAGCAAAAGTATGGGAGCATGAGGGTCTACAGCGGGGATATTCTCTGCAACTGGCCTTAGGTGTGGTTGATGTAGAGCAATGTCAGGACTAGAGATCTTGGACCTGTCATCAGGAATCATGTCACACTTGATAAGGTGACATGATTCCTGATGGCAGGTCAGGTGGCAGAAGGGGGATGAAGAAGTGAGGCGAAGGTCGCTTCTCTACGGAAGCGACCTTTTTTTCTGACACCAATGCAGCGAATTCAGGGGGCAGTCGGGAATCGCCGCATCTGGGACGCGAACCCGTGTCTCCCGCACCACAGGCGACAACGTTAACGAGTCGACTAAAGGGTCCGACCCGTTAGCCAAGGGCTAACGTGTCTACTTATTCGTATACATTACTTGAGCTTGAGCTGCCTGTGCCTTTGCACGGGCCCTACTAGCAGCAGAACTTGCAGAAGACTGTCTGCTCCTTTTTGATGATCTAGAACAGTGTTTCTCAACCCAGTCCTCAAGGACCCCCTATCCTGCAGATTTTCATTGTAACCCTGCATAGGTAGCCCTGCTTGTACTTACTCGACCAATCATCTCGCAGCACTTAATTATGCAAGGTGTGCAACATCTGACAAAATTCATTGCTGATTGGTTGAATAACTACAAACAGGTACCTATTCAGGGTTGCAAAGAAAATATGCAGGATAGGGGGTCCTTGAGGACTGGGTTGAGAAACACTGATCTAGAACATATGGATTTATTGTCAGTAATTACTGGAAGTTTGTTTTCCTCTTACTGTTCCACTCTTTGTTCTGGCTGATCACTATCCTCTGGTTGTGGGTGTGATGTGAGCTGATACCGTTTTCCTGAGCGAAGACTCATGGTTGTTGTATAATATTCTTCTGTGCTTGCTGGAGCCCGCTGTGCTGTCCTCACAGTGCGTCACTATCTTGCAAAGCTAGACCACTAGCGAACAACTAATACTGACAATACACACAGAAAAAATGCATACATTGTGGCAGGATGAGGAAAAACACAGGAGACAAAGGCGAGTTTGAACTTTATTCCTCAGCTCCAAAACCAAACTGAAACAGGAACAACCTTGCACCAGAGAGCCCGGGGACGTAAACCACGCCCCCAGCTCACAGCCCTGCTGGGTGAGAGGCATAGCCCCTAGTGTCCGCCACACAGCCTCCCCCCGAACACCCAGAAGGGACTCCTGGAAAGAAAATCAGTTTCTCACTGCGCCGTCCCTCAGCCGAAACAGTAGGTGAAACACAGTCCAATGCCGGCTGAGATGCAGAATGCTGAACCTGTGAAGACACTGCCGGGGTCCTGGAAGGAGGGCGACCCCGACGGGGAACGTGGGCCGGAAACACAACTTCGTCTGCCACCCTGTGCGCCGGTTTAAGCCTATCAAGCGTGACATGCTCCCTACGCCCACCCATATCCAACACAAAACCCTTAGGATCCGTCTCAAGAACTCGAAATGGGCCATCGTATGGGGGTTGGAGGGGCGAGCGGTGAGCATCATGCCGTACAAAAACAAAACGAGCTGACATGAGCTCTGAAGGCACGAACGACCGCGGAAAACAGTGGTGAACGGGGCCTGGAACCCGAGTGCTGTCGGACAAAAAAGGATAAACGGCCGGACGGGGTCGAGGAGCGGAACTCCCAGGCAAAAATTCCCCAGGGACGTGGAGCGGCTGACCGAGCACCAGCTCAGCGGGCGAAGCGTCGAGGTCCTCCTTAGGAGCCGAACGCAACCTGAGCATAACCCAAGGTAAACGGTCAAACCAGTTACCATCCGAGAGCGCAGCACGCAGCGCTGCCTTGAGCGACCAGTGAATAAGTTCACACAAGCCGTTAGCCTGAGGGTGGTACGCGGTAGTGCGGTGTACCTGCACACCCAAGGATCGCGCAAGTGCCGACCAGAGCTCTGACACGAACTGGGGGCCCCTGTCTGAGGTGATATCTGACGGAGTGCCGAAACAGGCGACCCAGGAGGAAAGAAACGCGCGTGCAACGTCCGAGGATGTTGTGGAGGACAAGAGGGACAGCATCTAGCCACCTGGTGGTCCGATCTACCATTGTGAGCAGGTGCGTAAAACCCTGTGAAGAAGGTAGAGGGCCCACCAGGTCCACATGCACATGGTCGAAACGTCTGGCCGGGATCGGAAACGGTTCGAGGGGCGACTTAGTGTGCTGGTGGACCTTAGCGCGCTGGCACGCCACACATGCAGCCGCCCACCCCCTGACGTCCTTGCGGAGGCCAAGCCAGACGAACTTGGAACCGACCAACTTCACCGACGCCCGAACTCGAGGGAGTGAATCGATTCGAAAACTCGACGGCGCCAGGCCACTGGAACAACGGGGCGGGGACGGCCGGTGGAGACATCGCAGAGGAGGGCAGGACTGCCTTACTGCATCACAGCATCCTCTAGCTTGAGGCCGGTACGCGTTGACCTAAGGGCAAGGACGTCCGGGTCGCTGGGCTGATCGGCAGCCATAGCGGAGAAATCCACACCGAGGTGCACAGGACACACAAGCACACGCGACAGACAATCAGCAGCAGGGTTGGACTTCCCGGCCACATGCTGAATGTCCGTTGTGAACTCAGATATGGCCGCCAGGTGGCGCTGCTGACGAGCAGACCACAGCTCAGTCAGCTTGGACATGGCGAAAGTCAGCGGTTTATGATCCACATAAGCCGTGAAGGAGCGACCCTCCAGCAGGAAGCGGAAATGACGGGTTGCAAGGTGCAATGCCAACAACTCCCGGTCAAAAACACTGTACTTGCGCTCGCTATCTCGCAGTTTGCGGCTAAAAAATGCGAGTGGCTGCCACGCATTCGCCACACGCTGTTCAACCACAGCCCCCGCAGCTATGTCAGACGTGTCGGTTGTTAAAGCTATGGACGCCGTGGGTGTGGGATGGGTGAGGAGGGCAGCGTTAGCCAGGGCGCACTTAGCTCTGTCAAAGGCCTGGACCCATTCGGGAGTCCAGTCGACAGGGTTGTTAGCCTTCTTAAGCCACAGGGCTTCGTAAAGTGGCTGAAGGAGGTGGGCAGCGCGAGGGAGGAAACGGTTATAAAAATTCACCATGCCCAAGAATTCCTGCAATGCCTTAACAGAGACCGGGCGGGGAAATTCCGCCACCGCTTGCACCTTAGAAGGCAACGGGACCGCGCCTTGCGGCGAAATGCAGTGACCCAAGAAGTCAATCACCGGCAGTCCAAACTGACACTTGGCCGGGTTGACTATCAGGCCGTGCTCGTCCAGACGACGGAAAACCTGTTTCAGGTGCGCCAGGTGCTCTTCTCAGCTGACGGACTGGCCACTAATATGTCGTCAAGATAAACGAACACGAAAGCAAGGTCACGCAACACCGAGTCCATCAGCCTCTGAAAGGTTTGCGCTGCCCCCTTCAAGCCAAAAGGCATGCGCATGAGCTCAAAAAGCCCAAATGGGGTGATCACTGCGGTCTTGGGCACGTCCTCTGCGCGTACGGGAACCTGATGATAGCCGCGCACCAGGTCCACCTTAGAGAAAATAGTGGTACCTGCCAGGCGTATGGAAAAGTCCTGTATGTGTGGGATGGGATAGCGGTCATTGGCGGTGACGTTGTTCAGGCGGCGAAAGTCGCCGCAAGGCCGCCACGACCCATCCGCCTTGGGAACCATGTGATGCGGCGAGGCCCACGGGCTGTTGGAACGCCTCACTATACCCAGACGCTCCATGATGGCGAACTTCTCCTTAGCTGTAGCCAATTTTACTGCGTTGCGGCGCCGCGCGCGCGCAAAAACTGGCGGTCCCAGAGTGGGAATGAAATGTTCTACCCCGTGTTTAGTAACCGCGGTGGAAAAGGCAGGCGTAGTCACCGATGGAAAATCCGCCAGCAAACGCTGAAAAACATCCCCTACTGCTAAAAAGTTAGCGTGTGTTAACAGTCACCAACCTTGTGCCAAACGTCGCAATGGACGAACCGTTAGCTGCACTCAGCTGTGTGCCGCCGCCTTTGGCTGACACGTCTTTGCTAACTGGAGGGAGTAGGCTCTTTTGCGAGCCGGAGTCCACCAGAAACCATCTTCCTGACAATGAGTCCTTAATGAAGAGCAGCTCACTACGTCCACCAACGCCCACAGCTGCTACTGAGCGCTGCCCTGGAGTTTCCCGCCGCCTCAAACGTGCACAGAGGGACGCAGCGCCTCGCCTTGCCGCCGAACCGCTGGTGGAAGAAACAGAGGCCTCTCCCGCGCCGTCTCCGGGCAGTCACTCCAGCCACCACTGCCGGGTCCGCGTCCTCCGACGCTGGCTGCAGAGGCTCTGATGCCACACTCTTCACAGAGAACCATTTGGTAGCCAGCAGGACCCGATCTGCCTCCTCAGCCAAACCTCGGCAGTCACCCGCGGCCAGGCACGGGGAGTTAGCCAAAGCCGCGCGCACAGGAGACGGGAGCTGGCGCAGGAAAACGTGCCGGAAAAGGAACCCACCTTCGTCCGAGCCTAGCAGCGACAGCATATTGTCCATGAGATCCACAGCCGTCCCGTCGCCCAAACCGGATAGGGAAAGGATTCTATCTGCCCTCTCTGCTGCAGATAGGCTGTACCTCTGGAGCAGAAGATGTTTGAGGGCGACGTATTTACCGTGTTGCGGGGGGGGGGGGGGCGCAACAGCATGTATGACACGGCATGTGGACTGCTGGTCCAGCGCAGCGACGACCAAATAGTATCTGGAGTCGTCCGCGGAGATTCCACGCAGGTGGAACAGCGCGTCATCATGCTGGAACCACGAAGCCGGGTCACTCTGCCAGAACTCTGGGAGCTTCACAGCCGCGGCGAGAACGGCCGGCTGTGAGAGTTGGGGCGGCGTGGGCCGAAGTGGATTCACACTCTTCTTCTGCTCCAAACATGTTCAATTCGGGGTCACCAATGTGGCAGGATGAGGAAAAACACAGGAGACAAAGGTGAGTTTGAACTTTATTCCTCAGCTCCAAAACCAAACTGAAACAGGAACAACCTTGCACCAGAGAGCACGGGAACGTAAACCACGCCCCCAGCTGAGAGGCATAGCCCCTAGTGTCCGCCACAACATCATTATACATGACTTATAACAGAATTCCATTAAATCGAGGATTTACATCATAACCAGTTTATGCTAACAGTCTAGACAGCACATGCTAACATTAGTGTAGCTTATTAGCAAAGACCACAGATTAATTATACCTAGTGCTAGGTATAATTCACAATTACCGTGTAAGAGTCTATAAACATGTTACCCACAGACGAATAGTCTCCAAGGCTCTGCGTGTAAGGAAATATTTTAACCACGAAGCACATTCACGTTCGCCTACTCGCTATGAACTGAAACAAAACTGAATGCCTCACTAATGTGTGCAACAGCACCACAAATCACCCGCAGGAGGCAGTATAATAACAGAAATCTCAACACAAAATTACTACTACTACTACTACTACTACTATTACTAGTACTTTTTGGCTGCTCCCGTTAGGGGTCGTCACAGCGGATCATCCGTTTCCATTTCTTCCTGTCCTCTGCATCTTCCTCTGTCGCACCAGCCACCTGCATGTCCTCTCTCACCACATGCATAAACCTCCTCTTTGGCCTTCCTCTTTTCCTCTTCCCTTGCAGCTCCATATTCAGCATCCTTCTCCCAATATACCCAGCATCTTTCTTCCACACATGTCCAAACCATCTCAATCTTGCCTCTCTTGCTTTGTCTCCAAACCGTCCAACCTGAGCTGTCCCTCTAACATACTCATTCCTAGTTCTGTCAACACAAAATTAACACAACACAGACTCAACACAAAACTACTCAACACTAACTACTACTACTACTACTACTACTACTATCTCAACACAAAATTACTATTTAACTGAAAAGGCATCATAATGTGTGATGCTGAATTTTGAATAATCTGTATTTTTGTTTTGTAAATGAAGACATCAGGCATGTCTTAGAAAAGCTGAACGTCCTCGCCCACACAGCATTATAATTTGAAGATACTGATACTGAGGTTGCTGTTCAGTAGGAAAAACTACAAATTTACTCAGAAATTGCTGTTAAAAAGTATACTCACAGTCTGTATTATTGTCCATTTAATTTTTAAACAACTTAAAGGTGATAAAATTGGCATATGGGACTATAAAATCTATAGCCTACAATCAAAAACAAATCGTATGACTATAAAGAGAAGAAAGAACAAGATATTTTAATATTGTGAATAGACTTTCAAATACCCTAAAGTCATCACTATAAATCCTACAGCAGCAGCATTTCAATACAATATACCCTTATTTATGTTTTCGTACTCGCTGTGCGTCAGAGTCATCAGTGGCCCATAAACAAGCAAGCACTTGATCCCTTTCCCTGAGTCCTCAGATTTAAGGCATGAGTGACCTATACAGACCCTTAAATTGCATTAGATTGTAGTCCAAATGTGGTGAGCTTTCCTTCTGCCAAGGTTGGTCCTATGATTCTTCATTGTACAGAAGTAGGAACAGGGGCAATGAGGTTATATCCCATTAAAAAATAGACAATCTGAAAACTCCTCATCATGGCTGCTGCTGCTGCAAAAAAATCACATTTTCCTTTAATGGGTCTGGAAAAATAAAATATGTTGACCACGGCAATGCTTTAAGTTCCTCCTTAAAATACCGCTTTGCTGCAGAAAGCAAGTGATCACCTTTTTTGCATTAACAAAGAATTTTGCTTTTGTCTTCTCTTTAGGAAAGCAGCATCTACCATTGCTAAGTACCCCCAGAAAATCAAAAGTGGCACAGAGGCTAAGAAACTGGTGCGTAGACTGCATATAATTCCTTCTTTTGCTTTATATATTGATAATCTGAAGCATGATAGCTTTAATTCACCACATTCCTGTCATTTCTAAAAAGGAATCCCGGTTCACCAATGCCCAATAACTTTATAGGAAATTAGAGATGCACCGATTGGTCGGCTGGTGACTGGAATCGGCTGATTTTCAGCTTGATCAGCCATGACTGGTGACAGGCCGGTCAGTCTCAGATATATCTGATTCTGTACTGGTCAAATTTACACGCATGTGCCGCCCAATGGCTCACATTGCGTACACAGCAGCACAGACAGTAACGTCGCAGCCACACACACACACACACACACATGCTAAAACATGCCATCGACAACCGTCGTTTACGTTGGGAAAGTAAAACGTGTTAGATAAAGTGGGATATACTACAAAAAAGTGGAAATCGGAATCAGCTAAAAAAAATTGCAATCGGAGCATCTCTATAGGATATTATGTGTGTGCCATTGGTGCAGGGACATGACAGTCTACATGGTAACAATAGTGGTACCACAGTAACAATTCCTCGTTCTGTCTTGTGTTGTTTGGTCTTTCTTACTGTATTGTTCGTTTCGTCCCTACTACTGTTTTTGTTCCATGTTATTGTCAAGCGAACAGATATCCTTCCCTGTTCAACTAATAAGCATTGGTATAACACGAACATCTGAGATTTTAGAGATGTTAAGGCCTGTGTCTGAACAGGTTTTGCAAGCCATTGTTACTCAGAAACTCCTTCTCTGTGTTGCAATGGAAATACATATGTACGTACCTACACAGAAGCATGTTCCAGCTTTTAGAGTAGGAGGATTACAGTCCTCCTACATATTGGATGATGGGGATGGGGTCCATGCTGTGAGGGTATTTTGAAATTTAATCTTAGGTGGACTTGTTGAGTTGGGTAAATCTTATATCGCTCAATGCTCTCGTCAGCCATAACTTGACAAAAAAATGACACATTTTTGCCAGAAAACACACCCCTCCCCTCCAGAACTATGCTGTGTCCCTGACATGTCACAGATTGTTGCTGAATTTGATTCAAACCCATTTTGAATGCTAAAATTACTGAGATGTTGCATTGCCTCTTGTTTCCATGGAAACAGCACCAAAGAATAAAGGCCAGAAATTGCCGACACTTGTTTTCAGTGACAGTTTTGGTAAGTGATGCTTGACCGAGCATAAATTAATCTCAACACCTCTTAGGAAGAGACTGGCAAAGTTGGGGTTATCTCGGTATGTTAGTGGACCGGCACCCACCATCGCTTAGGAGGACACTGTTGGAACAGGTGTTTGCCTTGGTGTGCACAGTTGCTAGCAATCTTTATTTCATCACCCTGGCATCATGCACCTTCGAAACGGAGAGCAGCTGACAGCCTGTCACCCGCTCTGCAGTACTGCCACTATTGTACATTGTTATCGCCTAGAGGAGGACAAGGTGGAGGAAAACCAGACAGCAATGGAGGTTGTAAGATAGTTTTGATAATGGCTCAATAAAATCTGACCAAGGTTTCTTGAGAAACATTGAAAGGAAGGAAAAAGGAATGCCTTTTCATTGGTTGTTGTAATTGAGCAGGAGATATTCACATTCCATCTGAGGGCGTTTATGGAAACAAGAATTCTAACATCTCAGCTCAGAGTTGATTCAGAGTTCACAGTTAAGTGATTAACTTGCCAAATTGTGCCACGTTGGTAGAGACAAAGGCTAGGTTTCTATCTTCTTTTTGTAATGTTTGTATGTTTGGTTTTTTTTTTTGTTTTTACATTGCTCGATATTGTCCATTCCATAAGCAGCAGTGTCTGCCCTTTACGGTTATGATCACTCTATGAACTGTGCAGGTTGATCTGAAATGTTGCACATCAAAAAGTAGGACATCATGAATATCAGTAAGTAGTATCAACCATAAAAAGCAGCCGCCCTAAAAGGAAACTTGAATTCTCTTAACTCTCCTTTAATGACATTACTTTAGGGCTGTAAACATGCATTCCATCTATGATGGGAGAAATATGACTGTGATTGAGGAACTCAGAATGTCAGTGGTTGGCAGTGGGTCCACATTTAGAAACAGGACTTGTCCCCATGGTATTATCTTGCTTCCTAGCCCTTTTTATCACACAATTATAGAGCAAAATGCAGTCAAGGAAGAGTGGTAACATGGCCTGGTGTTAATGAGGTTGTCTCACTACCAGAGGGGCAGGTTATGGCACTCCTTGTGCCGTCACACCTGTAGAAGTATCCTGGGTAAGATATTACACACCTAAATGCCCTGCTGATGCCTCGCCAGCTCTCTTACCCTGCTCCAACTAGAGCCCGGAAAAAGGATTTTCTCCACTGAATGAATAAAGTTGATAATTTTTCAAAAAAATTCCCCTTTTGGTTCCACATCGGCTGTATTCTCTTGTTTCTTACTGGCCACATTTCATATTTCAGGTCAGTCTATTTGTGATGACCCTGTCTCATCTACCAGCCTCATTTTAATTGCTCAGGATACCTTGGTGCTGATCCTATTTAACAGTATCAAGAAGTGTAGGTTGCCATTCGGCCTTTGCAGTTGTAATGGAAAATGGACCCGTTGTATGCCCTCTTATTGATGAGGTTGATGATGACACCCTGTTTGAGAATGATGGCAATAGTTGTACCCAAAAGCTTGAAACAATACTAGCGCTTCATGTCTTGTTAACCAGAGATGTGTCCATGTAGCCTGGGTTGCCTGTTAAGTACTCTTCCTTTTCCTGAAGACTGCCATAAGTTGTTGGAAGTCATTATCCATTAGCTGCTCAACACAGATTACATAATCTTGCTGATATAAAATGTTAAGCACCCTCACTTTTGGTTTTTCACATTTCAACAGGATGGCGTGGGAGCAAAAATTGCAGAGAAGATAGATGAGTTTCTGCAAACTGGCAAGTTACGGAAACTGGAGAAGGTAAGTGTTATTGATGACAAAAGAAATCACAGTAGATTGTTTAATTTTCCCTTTTAATTAGTATTTGGTTTTGCACATCATAAAAACTGATGCAAAGCATTTTTTTTCTTTTAGATCCGTAATGATGACACAAGCTCCTCCATCAATTTCCTTACCAGGGTCACTGGAATTGGGTATGTCCCAAGTGGTCAAAGTTCAAATTTGTTACCTATTAAAATTGTGGCAAGCATATACTTCATGCCTAATTAAATTGAACTTGTTGATCATTTCATTTGTAGTGCTAAAGGTCTCCAGTGAGGAATTGGTTCAGGTTTAGAAAATACGAGTTGTAAATTTTTGTTTTTCTGTTTCTCTTGGTCTTTCCCTGAAGCCCTGCTGCTGCTAGGAAGTTCTTCGATGAAGGAGTGAAGACACTAGAAGGTTCGCTTTGAACTTTGAAGTTCAGACTTGCATTGCATTAACATGATGGAAAAGCCACTAGAGAGGTGGTTTCACACATCTAGTTTAAACGGGGACTGCCCATTGTTCCGATGGCCAATTATTCCGAAATCCCAGTACTCCGAAAAATGTCCAATTGGACTGAAAGCCCATTTGTCCAACAGTCGGTTATCCCAAAAACAAAAGCCCACTGCTCCGAAGGCCCATGTTCTGAAAATACACAATCTCACTAGAGTTTTTTTGCCTTTAATAATATCTTAGTGTATTTTGATGTTCAAATGTGAAGATACCGTTTACTACTCATTTGCATGAATAGGAGGTGTAATGTTAAAAGCACTCGTGAGAATGTCATCTCTACTTCACCAGAAATATCAACTTTGTATTTATCTCTGGCCAGTTCAGATTGATGAGTCGCAGCAGCACTGGACATGGTAGGTGTTACAACGAAATCTGTGACCTGTCAGATTAGGTGACCATGCTTTTAAAACGCACTATTTCAGACAGGATACAGCAGTCAGATCGATGCAGTTAAATTTAGACATAAAATTAGAAATGGTTAAGATGAGGCATTCTGTTGGTGCCAGTTAATTTTTAATGTGGGTTTGGTGTGGTTAAGATTTGGATTAGCCTCTGGGGGGCTGGCTGAAATAGCACATTTTAAGGGCAGGGTCCTGTAATCTGATTAGTCACAGATTTTGGTGTAACACCAGCAGGCACTGAACTAACAATTCCAGGGAGAATGTGTATTTTCGGAACAATGGGCCTTCGGAGCAGTGGCCGTTTGTTTTCGGGGTAACAGGCTGTCGGTCCAATGGGACATTTTTCGGACTACTGGGGTTTCGGAATGGGCCGTCGGAAAAAATGACATGGCACTGTTTAAACCTAGTTCTGCTCTGCATAGCTTATATGTATCATACTTGCCAAATCTGGTGTGTGCGTGCGTACGTGCATGCATGCATGTGTGTGTTATATACTTTTCTTGTGTACCAGTGAACTATATGGCAGCATTACAGCATTCGAGACTGTGTAACCATTCTTGAATGTTTGGTTTTTTTAGATTTGAAAAAGATTGAGCACAAGCTGAACCATCACCAACAGATTGGTCTCAAGTGAGTACAGATAAACTCGAGTGAGTTCAGATAAATGCTCTAAAATGTTCTCCGAATTGATAGATTTTTCATGAGCTCTCTGTGAATATCCTTATGTTTCATCTCATCGAGGGCATGTCTTATCACGTCTCATCTCGTCCTTTGTTTGGATCTTCCTTGTGCTTACTTCAGGTACTTTGAGGACTTTGAGAAAAGGATCCCACGAGCTGAAATGGAGATTATGGAAGTGAGTAAACACTTTGAATTTTCTTTCTTTTTTTTTTTTCTTTTTTTTTTTTGTGGGCTGTAATCAATAAAATAAGTGTTGTCCTAATTTGTATACATACATACTTTATCAGAGGCTGATTCTAAAGGAGTTGGAGAAGATAGACCCAGAATATATTGGAACCATCTGTGGCAGCTACAGGAGAGGTAAAAATGTCGCTTGAAGTTTGTTTCACTCCTTTCCATTTCAAATCTAACGGAAAAACGATCTTAGATACTGGTCGTACTGATTTCACATATCTTTTAATCTTAAAAATTCTTAGGTGCACAATCCAGTGGTGATATTGATATCCTGCTGACCCACCCCGACTTCACCTCTCAGTCAGAGAAGCAGGTAACAAGTCCTTTACTGTTATGCTCTAAGACTATGTCACACCATGAATTCTGATTTCATTTGTTGTTTTTTATTGATTTTTTTTTTTCTCTGTATACTTTATCCCTTTTTGCTAATACCTACCAGCCCAAGCTCCTTCATGCAGTAGTAGAGCACTTGGAATCCATCGGGTTTGTAACGGAGACTCTGTCCAAAGGAGACACAAAGTTCATGGTTAGGCCTCCTCTTAATCTTCATAATCCTTCTGAACCTTGTGTATTTGATACTGCAGTTAGTAGTGCAGTAATTAAGTCAGTACTGCTCTAACTTTACTGAACCTTTGCCACGCATGACTGGTCACAATGGATGGATTGTTGTTTTTTACAGGGTGTCTGTCAGCTGCACAAGAGTGATGAGGATGAGGAAGAGTTCCTTCACAGGCGTATTGACATCAGGTGGATACCAGAAACTGTATGGTTTTAAACAATAATTTTCCAAAGTACAGTTTAATGAAATGAGTGTTAACAAGCATAATGTTATTTTTGTACTCTCATGCCTGTGTCTCTCCCTGTCCCTTCTCCTCTGACCCAAGGTTAATTCCCAAGGACCAGTACTATTGTGGTGTTCTCTACTTCACTGGGAGCGATATCTTCAATAAGAACATGAGAACTCATGCTCTGGAGAAAGGCTTCACTCTCAATGAGTACACCTTACGACCAGTTGGGGTTACTGGTGGGTGAAACGTCAGTTCTGCATGTCAGAGTAATTTGACAGTAGTTTGCATGAGTCTCTTTCAAGCTCACTTAATGACATCACTAATTCATAATCAATGACTCATGCACTATGATTTTGATGTCTGTTGTTCATGGATCTGTTGTAGGAGTGGCAGGGGAGCCTTTGCTGGTGGACAGTGAGAAGGATATCTTTGAGTACATCCAATACAAATACAGAGAGCCCAAGGAACGCAGCGAGTGAAGTCAATGAGAGATCACAGCCTTCAAACAATGAGGGAAACCACGAATGAAGTTTATGTGTTAGTATATCACTGCTCCATGGCATAATCTTTCATTTACTGTCCTAGCATCTTTTTTTCCTGTTTTTCTTTTGGGGTTTTTTTTAACAAACATTTGTGAAAGGTCAGTCAAATTTTCGTCAGTCTTGGGGTGCCCGGCGGCTCACCTGGTACAGCGCATACCATATATAGGGCTGAGTCCTTACTGCAGTGGCCTGGGTTCGAATCTGGCCCGGGCCCTTTGCTGCACGTCATCTCCTCTGTCTTTCCTGTCTCTCTCTTGACTATCACTATCAAATAATAATGATAATAATAAATTAAACTTATATAGCGCTTTTCTAACACTCAAAGTCACTTTACAATAAATGGGGTGAAACAAGAAAACAGATAAACATAACAAACATACAGGGGTGGATGGGAAGGGGGGCTACGAGAGGGAGAAGCGCCAGCCACACACGATGCCAGTAGTACTCTCCAACTTAGACGGATACAAAAGGGCAAGAAAAACAAAAAACAACAGCACTGTAGACGTTGATTTTCTGTAGGGGTTTACTACCATAGCATATTCCTCTAGGCAGTGGCACTATTTAACCCATAACTGGGGGTGGAAAATAAAACAAAAGTGGAAAATAAAATAAAGGTGGAAAATGCCTAAAAAAAAACAATCTTGAGAAAACAATCTTGAAAAAAAAAACATGTCTTCCGTCTTAGGGAGTATCATTTTTTAAACCAGTAAAATATTCTCCTTTCAATGAAATTTTCACTACAACATTTAATTTTATACCTGGGAATTCTATTATATTTATTTGTGGAATTTTACAAGATGATCCTTGTCATGCAAAAATGTATTGCTTGAGAATGATTATGCAAAGGCATTTTTAATAATAGTGTCCCAGTATCATGTACCAAACTGGTAAAATCCCTGCATTATAATCAGTCTCCTTAACTCAGGCATGGTTCTGTTATTAGAAATGATTTGCTTACCTGTTTGTTTACCTTTTAAGAGGCTTTTGTAAAGTCCTGTGGCACACAGGGCACAGCGGCATCTGCCATCACTTCACAGTATTGTATTTATTGATGCAGATATTTATCTCAACCTGAAAATTGAGAGCATGTGATTTTAGGGCATGTGGATTTTGAAAAACACCGTATGTGTTTCTCATTCTGTCTGGATGGACTGATAAAGCAGTAGTGTGTTGCATTTATCTTAGGCTGGGTATAAAAAATGGATTTGGAAATGAGAGATTAATACTAAAGATACCAGTAGAGTCTCCTAAGTGGTGTTAATTTGTGTGTTTTGTGTTTGCTGGTGTAATGTTACAAATATGATCTGGGACAAAATTCACCATGTATACCCCCCCCCCCCACTCCACCCCCCATACCTCAGTGCACATACATTTCATGTAAGATTGAAATTGTGATGCCATATTAAGATCTGAGTGTCGGGCCCTGAAAAGTGGGAATAGGTTCAAGTTACTTTCCTCAAGGATAGATTTAATTTGTTAGCTTTAAGGCAATGCATGTATTGTACTTGCAGCTGTGTTATAGGATCAGTTTACATGTTGTAGGCATCATTCTGTAATGGACAGATGTGATATATTTTCTGAATTCATTCACAGGTCTTAAGTTTATTATTCAACTAATGGAAACCTGTTATTGGTGTTTAGGGAGGACTTTTTATGAAAGGTTTGCAATTTTGTGTGGTTTATTAAAAACTTTCAAGATTTAACAATTCGAATGATGTACATTTTTTGACCGAAGGTGAAATTATAGAGGACAAATGCATAGAATACACTGCACAGAGTACTTTGGACAGCTGGTCCAAAGTATTCTGTGCAGTTTTACAGATTCTCTAGTCTTTGAAATGTGCTTTGGGAGGATTTTCTTCCGTGTTGAGATTTGGGACTTCTGCCAAACAATGGCTCTTTTATTGCATTGTAGTTATAGCTAAATATTAATATTCGTTAGACTAAATTTATGGGTTTGGCTTCTGAGACAATAATCTACAGAACATTTCAGAATTCCCTGAATGGCGCTTCAAATACAGTCACGTTTTGTCCCTTCCTACAAACAATAGATTAAGTTACATAAACACTGAAAGTCATCAAATAACAGTAGTCAGAGTTGCGTAGGTGGGTGAATTGTAATCTGATGTGATGGTCAATTTTCGTTGTCTTTGCTGTTCACTATCTCCTTAGAGACACTGAAAGGATACTAGATCTTAGATTTGATGCTGGGGGACATGTTTCCTGTTCTGCGCACACAGAAATAGACGGATCCCGTTGTGCTCCAACCACGCTGTTGACAACGGTTGTCACAGTAACCGAAGTCTTTTACCGCAATGCATGACGGGATGAAATAAAATGCAGAGAGAAATACCAGAAGAATGAACCACACTTAGCCAATAGCAGTTTCCTATGAGTTGCTGGCAGCCAATGGGAGGTGGTCAGGGCAGCGGTGTGTTGCGGTTGCAAACCCACATTACTCTTTTTCCTAAACCACTTCGCGGGAGTTGTTGTTGATTGAGCAGCCGACACTTCTAAGGTAGACGAGCCATCTGCACAGGAAAATAGGTAAACCAGTGGCTTTGCATGGTGATGATTTGTGGATAAATAATGATTTATTCTGCTGTTGTTAGAACGATATAGCTAATGTACGAATGTATTGAGGCCAGTTTGTTATTGTGCTTCATAGTCGGATCTTTAGGGCGGCATGGTGTCGATGGTTGCAAACTGTATTTTGTAATGAGTGGCTCCACGGCCGTTTCAAGTGGCTATCCTTACACCTGTTTTTAATTTTAACGTACGCGAAGGGGTAGACATTTGGCTTCGTGCTTGTTGCTGAGTTGCAGGAATGTAATGTTGAGGTACGTGAACGCGTGTTAAATGTCAGGTGCAGGTGTGACCCCCCACCCACCCCTCTTCCTCTGCCCTCCGTTCCTCCGCAGCTTTACTCAATCTCGGCAAATTTTCAGTCGGTTGTATCACAAAAGATACGCCGCGGGTCCGTGGCAAGTACGCGGAGCCAGCTCGATAGTGATGGAAGTTGTTATGCAACACAAGTAGAAATGGCTCGCTCCGCTTGATGTCATGTGTCAGTTATTATGTAACTGTAACTTGGTGTTAACTGTTATTCCTACCGGGTGAAAGAGTCTGTCAGGAATGGTTGTCCGTGCCTGCTCCTGGCAAGTGTTGTCCGTTGAGCCGGCGGGGATGCTCGGTTTCTGCTGAGGCGGTTGCGTGTGTACGTAAACGCCCCTTTTTCATAAAAAAATAAATAAGTAGTAAGTTAACATGTGGACCTCTTTGCTGCGATTTTGTTCCAGCAACCATGTCCGACAGGAAGGCAGTGATAAAAAATGCGGATATGTCCGAGGAGATGCAGCAGGACGCCGTGGAGTGTGCCACGCAGGCCCTGGAGAAGTACAACATCGAGAAAGACATCGCTGCATACATCAAAAAGGTAGCGTCGCTGTTCACCCGTGACGCAACTAAACACAAATCCAGCGGTCACACGCATTCACCGACTAGGTAGAAAGTTGACGGGTCCTGAAGTTACGTTGTAGGCCATCGGTTGCTTTCGCGGTGCTTAAACTGCCCCTGCGGTCTTGACAGCACAGGCCATCAGTTACGATGTGGTTGTGGTACGTTTGTGCAAAAACAAACCATAGTTTTTGTCTGCATCCCCGGTGATGCCCTGCTTGATGTTTGCAAACATCTCCAACTTTCGTAGAAGAGGTTGGAGAAAAGCAGCAGTCTTACTCGATTCAGAGCAGCGTCATCTTTACTAAAGCTTAACGTGGACCACATGTGTAGACGTGCACATTGCCACTTTGTAAATATCAGTGAGCCTAACTTGGAAGTCTTGAGCAGTAACATGGCATCTAACAGATCTTTACAAGGGTGTCTGCACAGGTTTTCAATGCTTTGTAATGTCCATCTCTTCCAGGAATTTGACAAGAAATACAACCCCACCTGGCATTGTATTGTTGGGAGGAACTTTGGCAGCTATGTGACTCATGAGACCAAGCACTTCATCTACTTCTATTTGGGCCAGGTTGCCATTCTGCTGTTCAAGTCCGGCTGAGGGTGGGGGGGATACTCTGCCTCAACACCAACTGACCAATACTGACTGATTCGACAGAAAGGCTCCATCATTCCTGGTCAACGGGCTTTGCCTTTTTCTGTGCTGCTTTCTACTTTTTCCTTTTTTTTTGAGATAACAATGGCCATGTGAGAGAAATGAAACACTTCTATTTATTTTTGTCTTATGTTTAGACTTGTTTTTTTTTTCTATTAAAACAATCTTTCATCTGTATCCATTTGCATGTAGTGATTATTTGATCACATATTGCCACTGAATGCACACCCATGAGTGGGGGAAAAACCTGTTAAGTAAAGGTTCTTAGACTAAGGACAGCCAGCCAATTGCCATGTTCATTGCCCTTTAACACTTAATATTCCAGATAGCATTTATGACTTAATGCGTGTTCAATAAAATGGGTAAGGAAATCAAAGTTGAATTAGTTCATCTGGACACATTTGAAACGTTTCATCACTCATCCAAGCGATACCTGCAATAGTTGAGAACAAACTACAGTCGGCTGAACTGATTCACCTTTCTGTGAAAGACAGCATTTACTTTGCTTGCCCAATTAGGCACATCTCTGAAGGGCCTGGTAAATTGGGCTCATTAAAGGCCTTTTGTCAGTCAGGCAGCTCCTGAACGTTCTTACATTCATAGTTTTGGTTCCAAAGAGCCTTAAGGCATAATATACCCGTATCACCCATCAAAGTAGTTTTCGCCGACAGCAGTAGAAAAGCATTTCATTACCTTCCAAAATCAGTTTAGTATGCCCCCAACCTTTTGCCTACATAATCTTAAATTAGTTCAGAGACTGCTTCAATTAACTCCCCAAAGAAAAGAATCCAAATGTAGTTAGACTGTGGTACTTTTTATTCTGTATCATTTAGAAAACCAGCTTGTGTGGAAAAACGCCATTGGTCAGGCAGAAAGAAGAGCGCAGGTAGCCTTTCATCTGAGGGACCTTCTTGATGAGGGGGAGGAGCTGAGAGTCCACAGTCTTCTGGTCTGCCTTCCTCTCCTCTGTCAGCTGGTATTTCTGAAGACGGAGAGGCAGAAGCTACGTTTACAATGGAGCATGGAACAAATAAATGCACCCACATCCCCAAAATAAATGGAACATGCCACTCGCCTCAGCTGAATTGAAGCAACAAATAGCTCCACCCAGGAAGCCCAGAGAAAATCAGGGAGAACCATATTCTACAGCTATTGCTCATTGACAAAAATGTTTCATACATATTTTTAAAATGGAAAACCCTTCACTCAAAAACAGTGACTTAAATTACTGATCAAATTACATTTAAATAACACACTTAGTATCCTGGACAGTGTTGCGTCAAAAAAAATGTCAAGATAACCCCTGTGAAAAAAATGTCTTTCTAGAAAGTGTCAAATAATTCACCTCTTTCTCTGTATCAAAGATCTCTCCCTCCTGGTGACGGGGCTTCCTTAGCCTCTTCTTCTTGAAGTAGGCATCAGACAGAGTCTTGGGGATTTTTACACCAGAGATGTCAATTTTGGTGTTTGTTGCAATGACAAACTTCTGGTGCGCCCTACGCAGAGGGACTCTATTCACAACAAGAGGACCTGAAGGTGTTGAGGGAAATAGATTTTAGAACAACAGTATAACATGTCTAAGATCCTTCTTCACATTGTAAGGAAAACTTGCAATGCAACAATTATAAATCCAAAAGATGGGAAATAGTCCCACCAAACAGCATTGACTGATTCACGAGTTATTCTCACCAGTGACAAGCAGGAGACCACTTGAGAGCTGCTTCAGGAACACCACACGCTAGAAAATAAGTGAAAATTAGGTATAAAATGCCAACATTCACATAAAGAAGTAAAAGATGTCTCAAGATCTGAGGTTACAATCCTGCATTAAGTAGACTTTTCCTGAAACATCACCCCTGAAATAACAAAATCACGTTATTCCATCAATTAACAATAGTATCAGCTGTAAGGGTGACCAAACATGAAAAGGCGTCCTAAATATACATCTCCAGAGACTGACACAGTGACCCAACACAATGCCCTCATATACTGGCATATCACTGCATCAAAGATTCATAACATTTCTGCCAATTCCAAAAACCCAATCCATTTGTATAAATTAATGCCATACAATCAGTTTACAGAAAAAAATAATCTAGAGTGTCCTCTTCCCCTCAGCTTCAATGCTGACCCTTTATTTAGGTCAACCATTGCTCACAATGTGTAGGCACAGTTGCATGCTTCCATAACTTATGAGTAGGAGGGAGGGAAAATGTCTGAGGAGGCAATGGTCTGTTTACGGAAGCCATTTAGTGATGTGTCAAGCCCACTCACTGAGTCCACAGATACAACAAGTGTTTAAAAAGAGAAGGAAAAAAAAAGAAGTAAGGAACAATAATAAAAGAAAGAAGGGACATTATTCTCTGGACAGAAAACACATTTGATCCCTGTGTCAGCTAGTGTCCTTCCCTGTCCTTGTGAATTTAGCTGATGAAAACGACCAACAAATCCCCACACTTCTTTAGAGAGCATTCGTCTTTTGATGACATATTTACATGATGGCTTGTGATTGTGTAGTAAGGATTGCAGCATCACCTGTGATAAGTCAAGCTCAGTGTCAAAGACAATGCAATTTTTTTCATCACTCCTCACATCCACCCCATGTGTACATTTGAGCTGTATGAAGTGTCCCATTATATTTGAGCTGACTGACAATAATTCTGTGGCTGACGCAGAGTTTTAATTCTGAAAGTCACAAGATACCTCTTTTTTTCCATTAGGGCACATGGAAAAACAATGAATGAATGAATGTGCAAGTGAGTTCTCACCTTTCCACGGTGGCGGCCGGTAAGCAGGATGAGGACCGTTCCTGGTGTGATGGAGCCACGCAGCTTCCGCTTGTGCTGGCTGAAAGGTTTCTTTCCGTGGCTCTTAAGCTTGCGGGGAACATCCTCTGTGGGGTAGTAGCGGGGCTACAGTACGGAGAGCAGTTATCATAAGAATTTTGGATAAGGGTTTCACAGCATGGTAAAGCAAATAACTGCATTTCAGCATCCAAACCAAAAGCGGTTTTCTCGCCCTCACCCTACTCAATGGCAAAAACAGAAAACAAACAGGACTGGGCATCCGGGTAGTATAGCGGTCTATTCTGTTGTCTACCAACATGGAGATCGTCGGTTCAAATCCCCGCGTTACCACCGGCTTGGTCGGGAATCCCTACAGACACAATTGGCCGTGTCTGCAGGTGGGAAGCCGGATGTAGGTATGTGTCCTGGTCACTGTACTAGCGCCTCCTCTGATGGGTCTGGGCACCTGCTCGGGGGGGAGGGGGAACTCGGGGGAATAGTGTGATCCTCCCATGCGCTACGTTCAACTGGCGAAACTCCTCACTGTCAGGTGAAAAGAAGCAGGTGGCGACTCCACATGCATTGGAGGAGGCATGTGGTAGTCTGCAGCCCTCCCCGGATCGGCAGAGGGGGTGGAGCAATGACCAACACGACTCAGAAGAGTGGGGTAATTGGCCAGGTACAATTGGGGAGAAATGGGGGGCGAACAACAAACAGGACTGACCATGCTGATATTCAAGGGGCATTAGCAATCAAAATATTAAACTATCTGATATGACCCCCTTTACAAGTTCTGAGATACAGTAAAAACAACGACAATTTAGCAAAACACCATGCAAATTGCACTGGGGTTAAAGTTAAAGGTTTTCATTTGAAAGCCATTTATAACCATTTATTTATAAAGGTCTGCAAAGTTATGAACATTTTCAGATTTATGTCCCAATGAATGGTCAGCTGGGATTTTGTGATGGGAGGGAGTTTTACTCAACTGACACCCAAAAACAATAATATTAACAACAATAATAAGACAACGGCTGGGCATTTTTACAAGAATGTGCACAGCCATATGCTATTGGCTAGTTTCAGTTTGGTGGTAGAAGTTCTCTCAAGTTTGCTCCCAGCTCACTAGACATTTTTGTTAATGTACGCCTCAAAGTGCGCGGCGACACTTTTCAGGAAGAGAAAAACATTCTCAAAAGAACAGTAATATGATGAGGTTTTCATTCTAGAGCACAGTACTAAATACATGAAAATTAAGGGCAGATAAAAGAGGTAGCAAGAATGAATAATGAAGAATTAATTCTTCAATCCATGGGACCTTTTAAAGTGCAGGTCATTTTTTGAGTAAAACAACGTAGTTCTAACCACTGGCTTAAGTCATGACGAGTGAATGAAGTACGGAATATGGGAATAGCAGTCAATTTTGACATCAACAATGATTTTTTTGGACTCTTCACAACTCTACCTGATGCAACTGAACCTCAAGTTAAGAGAACCACTCTAGATAACATGACTAAACGGGGTTTGAAGAAATGATCTGATACATTACACACAAAAAAAAAAAATGTATGGAGCAGAGCTCACCATCTTGCGCAGCTTCACAACACGAGTGCCTCCATTCTTGTCTCCTCCAACAGTCTTGGTGACGGTGGCTCTGGGCTTAACTTTCAACTTTTTCTCAGTCTAGAAAGATAAGGTTACTTTTAATAACATACTTTCCATATGAAAAACACATACAGACCTGGTCACTTTAAGACCACGTTTACTGTCAGATGTAAGGACATGACAGTCCACTCTTACCTTTGTTTCCGTGGTCTTGGTTTTCCTCTTGTACATGGCTCTGCGGGAGTACATGGCAGAGCGAGAGTAACGGGTGATTCCACGGGCCAGAATCGGGTTCCGGCTGCCGTGCCTCTTTCTAGCAGTCTTCTTCTTGTCTCCCTCGGCCATCTAAGTGGTTACAAAAAAAGACGTTAAAAAAACTCAGTTTTTTAACACCTGAAACATCACATCACAGAAGCACGATGTCCTAGTAAGCCAGACCGTCACTGAAATGGAAGGTCATGGTTCCCCCGCAGTGGTTCAAAATACAGTCCTCAACACCACCGAATCTGGCCATTTTCTACTATATCATAGTTAATTACATTCAACTGTCAGGTCAAGTATTTAACCATCACCAGTGAAAGCATTACACGTTCTGGTTCAAAAGACAACCAACAGCACAAGGTGATGTCTGGGGCAGGACTGGAGAGCCACTGCTCTACTACTACAGCCACACTGTCAGTAAGCTGGGGCAATGTATTTCACCCTGCCTACTAATGACTTCTCGCTGATGCCCCCAAAATAGCAGAGGCTATAAAGATCACAATCAATGGCTGCTAAAGAATATAAATGAGGGAGGTTTATGTAAGAAGCAAACCAGTCTTGGGATTAGCTGCGTGGCGTTTCATACACAATCAATGAAAATAAGCATTAACTGTTGCTAACATTTAGCCCCGGATAACGACACTACTACACTTGCTAGCCATCCACTGGTAGCTCCATTGATAGCCTATCACTAGCAAAACAAACAAGACTCCTGATCGAGACATCAGGTAACCTATTTAGACGATTTTGGAGACACGTGTAATAATCTACTGGCTAACGCGAGTGACTAGCGACGAGCTAAATGCTGCAAAGCCTCCAGATAGCACCAAGGTTGGCCGATGGCCTTGTACTAGAGTTGCAAAATGCGTCTTACTAACTTATAACTCACGCAACAAGCCAATATTCATACAAGTACATTGTTCAGACACCTAAGTTGTTATCCCTTATGTTCGCAAACTGGGATGCTTATTCTAAACGAGAGATGACAACAGATTTTATTCGTACAGCGGTGCGGGAAACTCAGTCGCCTTACCTTTGCTATGAAAAAAAGACCATCATCCGGGTAACTGACGTATATATATCGTTGCGGTGCGTGACGACGACGTAAAGAGCGTCATTTGTAACGTCTTCATGGTTGTTGTAGTCCTAAATACACCCGGGTAGCTGTAGCTCGTTAGCCTTGTCAAGGCAGTTCATCTAGGAGAAGGAAAGCTGATTTAAAATCTCCACTGCCTTGCGGGTATACTCGTCTACGGGAAAGGCTTCGGGAAGAACCCCTGAGGAAAAATCTGCATCCGTCTCCATTGCCAATCGTCTTGCTCAGTCTTGCCACTGGTAGCAGGTGGTGCCGGGCGAGAGAGTGGGGTTGATGATGAGCAACTCTTCCTTACTTCGATCATCGCGGAAGTCATCCGTCACCCATCACAGGATGACTAGATGGCCCTCGTCGCTTGCGACGGACGAATAACATAATGGTCCTAAATAAAAAAAGATTTCACTCTATCACAGAGGAGTACGTTTCCTCCCTGTTCTGTAACATTTTCTCAGCACACACACACCCGACAGTAAGGTTCTGTACAATTTTTCTTCCCTTTAAAATTTTAATCCACAATGTATGACAATTTATAGTATGTGTTCTTCAAACTGTCCAGCACTCCTCTATATTGTGGCGAACGCGGAAGTAGTCACAAAGGTAACCTTTCAGTCTCCTTTAATGAACTCACGCAGAGGCGGAAACTTTAAAAAATGCGAAATAATACATGGGAGTCACCTGAACAACAATGTCGATCATAATTTCGGTACTAAAGTTCCAATATACAACATAACAGAACGATAACTACAATTATACCACACTAAATAGTGTAGCGAATTCGGGGGGGGGGGTCAACCAAAGAAACTGCCGCAGCCGGGACGCGAACCTGTATCTCCCGCACCGCGGGAAACAACGCTGACCGCTCGATTAAAGGGTCCGAATACTTGTCCATGCACGTTACAATAGTAATGCAACCACATAAAACACTTGCAAAACGTTTAATAACATAACTAACAATCTGAACGCAGTGCCCGATGGGTACTACAGGAGGGCACAATTCTAACGGGTAGCCTCTTCGCTACACTACCCCCTCCAGCGTGTCGCCTGTCCTCAGCCAACAACAAAGTCCCTATAGCGAAGGGGAAAACGTCTCCGCCGCCGCGGAGTCACGGGTCGCTGTTCCTCACTGTCCGCCTAGTTGGTAGGGCTTGTGGGTGTTCGATGGACCGTCCCGGATGGGCTAAACTGATCTGCAGGTTCTTCAGCCAAGGGGTGGTAAGGTGCCAAACGGTCCCGGTGCAGAACTACCACCCGCCCCTGGACACACAGTTTCACCCAGTACACAACATCCGAAAGCTTATCCAACGGAGTTGAATCAAGTGCAACTGGACTTGGTATATATCCGTAAAGACGTTTCGCCTCCCATCCAAGAGGCTTCCTCAGTTCGTGCCTTTCTGACTAGACCAAGCTAGTCTCACTGGCTGGTGATGAGACTCAGAATTTATCCGTGGCTCTTCTGTGCTCCGATGTCCAAGAGCCACGCATATCAATAGCGCCGATAACGACGGGCGTTGGTAAACATCGGAACACAAAGAGCCATGGACATCTATAGCTCTGACAATGACTCCAAAGAGGATAAATTCTGAGTCTCATCACCAGCCAGTCAGACTAGCACCCCCTCCATTAGTCTCTCGAACGTGGTGGGGGCGTTGCAGAGACCAAAGGGCATCACACGAAACTGCCAGAGTCCCTGGCCGATGGTGAAGGCCGTCTTGGGTCTGGCTTCACCTTCCAGTAACCGCTCCTTAGGTCAAGTGACCTTAACCACTGTGACCCCGCGATGTGGTCCAGGGCGTCGTCAATGCGGGTCAAAGGGTAGGAGTCCTTGCGAGTTGCATTGTCCAGCTGACGAAAGTCCACACAGAACCGCCAGGTGTCATCCTTCTTTTTGACCAGGCTGGCAGGGGCGGCCTAATGGCTGTTGGATGGCTCTATCACCCCGGCCGCAGCCATCTCTAGAATCATCCGCTCTGCAGCTTCACGCTTGGCAAGCACTAACCGGTAGGGTCGCAGTCTAATAGGCCGAGTTGTGCCAGTGTCGATTGTGTGCTGCACCAGGTTGGTCTGGGTGCACTCCTCCTCACGTGCAGAGAAAATCTCAGTGAACTGTTGGAGCAGGTCTCTCAACTGTTGGCTCTGCTGAGGGCCCAGCCCTCCACTGATACAGATCCTGGATGGCGGCAACCGTGTCCGGTGAGGGTGTCTGAGGAATGGTAGCCTCGATGGAGGTCGTCGTCATTGTTGGTGGGCCGGGCAGTGTCGTCGTTACCTCGGGTGACAGTGGGGGTGGGGGCGGCAGCGGCGTGGTGACAGGTGAAGTCGGCTGGATGTGGATACGTCCCACCTTCCTCTCTGGACGGCGCCGGAGGGCCAGGGTCTCTGTGCCGAGGTGAATGGCATTACTCGACACATCGACCAGAGTCACCCAGTCAGTCAGCCCGATGATGCACAGGTCTTGAATTTCGGCCAACCAAACCTCGTGGGTAGCTGCGGCTTTCCCTGCTGTCTTCCCAGCATTCCGGTTAGTTCCCCGGTCACAGTTCTGATTTTACAGGTGGTGGGCATCCACTCGGTCCCTGGCAGCACCCCTGGACGCACAATGGAGATGGTGGACCCTGTGTCCACAAAGGCCCAGCAGCGGCGTCCATCAATGGAGCAGCAAAGGTAGAAGGGGTGAAATCAGGGTGGGCGAAGCTCTCGGCAGCGGTCGCCGCCTCCGAGCCGGCCGGGCCCCGCAGGACGGGGAGCGCTGGCTCCGTCGGCCCCTCCTCCGCGGGGCATCTTCTTCCGCACGTCGGCGTTCTTCTCCCGAGGAAGTTCTGTGTCAAGACGTCCAATGAAGTCTTCAGTCTCTCGGAGCTCCTCGCCTGCACCGCGGGCGGCAGTGTTAACCAGTCGACTAAACGGTCCGACCCGTTAGCCGAGGGCTAATCTGTCTACTTACTCGTGTACGTTACGTTACCTTCCTCCTTGAGAAACGCTTCCGATGGCCTCGCGTTCCTTCGTAATCCCACCATCCCTTTTCTAACACCAACATGACTATCGTGGAAGTAGTCCCAAGGGTACCTTTTCAGTCTCCTTAATGGACTCACATATAGACGGGAGCGTAAAAAAAGCTGAACTAATAGTCATGGAACTGATCTACCTGAACAACAATGTCGATCATGGTGTCACGACTAAAGTGTCAGTATACAACATAACAGAACGATAACTACAATTATACCACACTAAATAGTAATGCAACCACATAAAACGCTTGCAAAATATTTAATAACTAACAATCTGACCGCAGTGCCCGATGGGTAAAACAGGAAGGCACAATTCTACCGGGGTGGCCTCGTCCCCACAATATTGAGACTGATGTGCGGTTGCTGAGGAGTCGTTACTTGTGATTAACCGACTCTTTCACATAGGCGAGCCAAATCTACTGGTTCACTTAAACCAATCGAACTGCACGTCACTAACGTTAGTCTGTGTATCAGACGAGTGCGGTGCAGTTTAGTTTAGTTAGAGAAAGACGTTGTAAGACGAAGTATGGCTGCAGGAGGAGAGACGAGGGCGACGTTGTAGCTAGCTTGTTAGCGTTACCCTCCTCAAGACGTGCTCTCGGGGAAAAGCAACAAGTGGTTGGAAATGGAAGGCCAACTCCCGCTCTGGAACTACCCCCCCCCACACACACACACACACACCCACCCATTATCCAAACCGCTTATCCTGCTGTCAGGGTCGTCGGGATGCTGGAGCCTATACCGAAAATGGGAAAAGTTTTGAGAGGCCTTTTAAGACAGATAACCAGGACCGGTCCTATGTTATTCTGGGCCGGGGAGCAACCATCGCTCACCGCCCCCCCCCAAAAAAACAAACCACAGACATGCACGACCGTGAAAACCACCAACACCCAAAAAGCCTAGGCCTACGCACGCACGCATACACCACACAGCTGTGTGTGGGGTGAGCACAGGCTACCAGAAGAAATAACCAATTCAAAATAATATCAACCACAGGACACAATTACAAGCAACCATGCCACAGCGGGCTATTGTAAAGTCCTCCTCATTATCTTACCTTAAAACTTTTAGGTACTTTTAGGGCACCGACTGTCCTGGTGTAATTAGCTGGTGTGAAACGACGGCCATCCGTTTTAGGGAAATCAAAATCGGTCACCTGCAGTGGTTTATTTCTGACTATGTCCGTTCTGATGTCATCATCATGCATTCTGTCTGGCCACTGTGCAGGATCAAATAAGTCAAACTCACGCTCCCCGTCAGTGTTTTCCTTTCTCCAGACATAACACTTCTCATTTAATCCTAAAAGTTCTCTATTTTGGTCTCATCCGTCCACAAAAAACTTTTCCAATAGTCCTGTAGCGAATTCGGGGGACAACGCAACCACAGGAACGGCCGCGGCCGGGAAGCAAACCTGTGTCGCCCGCACCGCAGGAGACATCGCTAACCGCTTGACTAAAGGGTCAGACTCGCCAGCCAGCGGCCAGAGTTTCTTATCCATGCACGTTACAGTCCTCTGGCTTGTCCATGTTATCTTTAGCAACCTGCAGACAGGCAGCAATGTTCTTTCTGAAGAGCAAATCCGTCCGTTTTGTGGACGGATGAGACCAAAATAGAACTTTTAGGTTTAATTGAGAAGCGTTACGTTTGGAGAAAGGAAAACACTGCATTCCACCATAAGAACCTTATCCCATCTGTGAAACATGGTGGTGGTAGGATCAGGGTTTGGGCCTGTTTTGCTGCATCTGGGCCAGGACAGCTTGCCATCATTGATGGAAGAATGAATTCTGAATTATACCAGTGAATTCTTAAGGAAAATGTCAGAACACTTGTCCATGAACTGAATCTCAAGAGAACATGCGTCATGCAGCAAGACAACGACACTAAGCACACAAGTCGTTCTACCAAAGAATGGTTAAAGAAGAATAAAGTTAATGTTTTGGAACAGCCAAGTCAAAGTCCTGACCTTAATCCAATGGAAATGTTGTGGAAGGACCTGAAGCGAGCAGTTCATGTGAGGAAACCCACCAACATCCCAGAGTTGAAGCGGTTCTGTACGGAGGAATGGGCTAAATTTCCTCCAAGCCGATGTGCAGGACTGATCAACAGGTACCAGAAACGTTTAGTTGCAGTTATTGCTGCACGGGGGGGGGGGGGTCACACCAGATACTGAAAGCAAAGGTAGGTCACATGCTTTTGCCACTCACAGATACATGTAATATTGAATAATTTTCCTCAATAAATAAATGACCAAGTATAATATTTTTGTCTCATTTGTTTAATTGGGTTCTCTTTATCTACTTTTAGGACCTGTGTGAAAATCTGATGATGTTTCGGGTCATATTTATGCAGAAATACAGAAAATTCTAAAGGGTTCGCAAACTTTCAAGCAACACTGTATATTCAAGTAGCCTAATAAGGTAAGCGGCCTGATTTTATTTTACTCCAAATCAAAGCTGGCGTATTCATTTTACATATTGTGGTGGCATTTCATTGCTGGTTAATACCACACTCTGCTCATGTAACGGTAGGCCTACTATACTCAATATTATGGTGTAAGGTTTGGCATATTTTGCATATAAATATATTACGACTTTGCTCATGGCATATTCTGCATGTGAAGGTTAACTTTATCGTTATTTCTATTCTTTACTCATGAATTGCTTTGACGTGGTCTGGTCAGTTTGTAAAGAAGAGGTTTTGTGATGCTGCGTGCTAACGCTGTCCATGGTGATGTTGTAGGCCAGAAGCGGCGGCCATGTCATGTGACTTTTCATTGTTTTCCAAGTATGGAGAGAGAAAGGCTATTTGATATCCAGTGGATTTGATTTTGGTGGATCTTGGGGCACTGAGTTACTGGCAGTGTGTTTGTGTGTGAGCTTTGTGTGTCAAGAGGTTTTCACCTGTGGTGCTGCGATGAGTGCACTTTGTGTGTATGTATGTGTGTGTGCTGTGTGTCGGAACTGTTCACATATTAAAAAATATCCCAGAAATTTGGCTGATTACAAAATCAGCGCCGTTGGAGGCCCACTGCCAGACCACACGGTTCACTACTGGTGGATAGGCAGTGTAACAATGAAAGGTAGACATGTGCTGCTGCCACAATTTCTACATTGCTTGTGGGACTCATTGGCTAGCTACACATATATATATAATTCATTTTCAGTGATTACGACTTACACTAAAATTACACACATTCCACAATTTCAAGATTCAATAAGTTTATTGGGAGTCATTGTTTGATATACAAATAAAAAATCTTTTTTTTCCTGAGCCCTAACTGTTAAGGCATATTTATGCAAACAGTGGTAGTCTGAGTAATTTTAGGGCAAAAAGTATTTTATACCCACAGAAAAACTGCAAATTTTCTCAGACCGAAGTGTCATAGTATATACCTCATCTGAGGGATATACAGTTTAAAAACTAGTTTTGTATTCAAGGCACACACAGAAAAAAGCATCCATACATTCAGCGAGAACACGTACTCTAGATTTCCATATAAATACACTAACACAAGTTAACTGGAGTATGAAACAGCAAGAGGTTGTGGAGAAGACTGCAGAATATAGAAGAGAAGGGCCCAGCATTGTTGTCCAGCAGCTGAAGGACCGACTTCTGAAAGAGGGAACATGTAGCTCTCACACTGTCCCCGGTCTCGGTTCCACTAACAGGTAACAAAACCTGCACTGACAGGCAATCAAGTAAAAGCAGCAGGATATTAAAGGAAGTAACTTGTTTTAATCCTCTTTTTACTTCATTTTATTCTACTCTTTTTTATTTTACCGTGGCCCACCCCTCTATTATCTTTCATTTTATTATAAATATATATATATTTTTTAAAAACTATAGTCTTTTATCTGCGATTTGAGATGTGTCTCTGCAGATGAGAAGCGCTATACAAACTCAGTTTTTTTATTATTATTATTATTATTATTATTATTATTGTATTAGTCCTATTCTGGGCAGCACGGTCCCGCAGCAGTTAGCGTGGTCGCTTCACAGCAAGAAGGTCCTGGGTTCAAACCCTGGTGTTGTCCAGTCCAAAGACATATAGGTCAGGTGAATCAGCCTTATTAAATTGTCCCTAGGTGTGTGTGTGTGTGTGTGTGTGTGTGTGTGTGTGTGTGTGTGTGTGTGTGTGTGTGTGTGTGTGTGTCAGCCCTGTGATGGACTGGCGGCCTGTCCAGGGTGTCTCCCCGCCTACCACCCAATGACTGCTGGGATAGGCTCTGGCATCCTGTGACCCGAATTCGGATAAGCGGCTTGGATAATGGATGGATGGATAGTCCTATTCTGTGTTAGGGCAAACACAGCAAGTGGAGCCTTTCTTGTGAGCCTGTCACTTGCCGTTTAATGTGTGTGTGCAAGAATGCAAAATACAGTTTTTATCCCCTGTAGGTTGATTGTGTAAAAATGATGCTGCTCTTAATTATTGAGGATTATCTTCAGAGGGTTTTTTTCTGACTATAGCCACAGCTTCTTCACTGAGTGTTTTCAATAATGATAGCAATGCCCTGGCCCCCACCGATGCAGGCAGAGCCAATGGCGTATTTCCCCCCTCGTCGCCTGCACAAAGAAAAAAACCAGTCATCCTAAGTTACTGAAAGCGCTGACATCTCATTTCACATATTATACATACTCTGAAAAGAACTTCGAAACTGAAATTGGTGCAGAGAACAACAAGGCTACCTGAGCTCGTGAACAAGGTGAGCAGTGATGCGTGACCCAGAGGCTCCAAGTGGATGTCCAACAGCAATAGCGCCACCGTTGACATTGCTTTTTTCGGGATCCAATCCAAGGGCCTTGGAAACGGCCAAGTATTGGGGGGCAAATGCCTCATTCACCTATTGAAAGTAAAACACATATGAGTAATCCACAACTACACGTAGCACTATAATTATAATAATACTAATAATTATTACATTTATATAGCGCTTTTCTGGACACCCAAAGCTACCCACTCACCATCAACCAATAAAAATCAGCATGTATGTATATAAAATGGACCATGTATTTATTATATTCAGTATGTAGACAGACAGTGAGACATGGAACAGAATTCATTTCTGGCATTGTTTTCTTCCTTGCAGGATAGAGTGACACACCTCCACAAGATCCATGTCAGTGAGTGAAAGACCTGCTTTTTTAAGAGCCCCTGTGATGGCTGGAACAGGACCTAAAACGATCGAAAGCAGAACGACTTCACTGAAATAGACAATGTAGGCAACTGTCATCCTTCTATTCGACTCAATTCATCCTTTTGCATAAGTTCCACGTCATATCATTAGACATGCTACTTACCAATACCCATGATGCTTGGATCACAGCCAGACACATGATAGGCAACTATTCTAGCCAATGGAGTGAGTTTGTGCTCTTTCACTGCATTCTCACTGGCAACCACCACAGCAGCGGCCCCGTCAGATACCCCCTGGGGATGAGCAGAGGCACGTGGTATTTGTTTTGTCGTTTCTTTGTGTGTATGTATTTGACATATATTTTGTTAGTGAAGATATCTGAGCATTCTCACTTGGAATTAACTCAAAATAAATACTGTCTTCCATTTAAACTATTTATTATCCAACTGTTCCTTAAGTAATAACAGGTTGGATCTTAAAACAACAATAAAAATCTATACTCACTATAGAAAACCTGAATGGGAATTCTTTAAAAGATAATTCTGTTTTTTGTTTTTTTTTGTACAATATTTTCTTCATTTTTCCCCCCAGCATGCACATCAGTTATGATATCACTTTACTCACCAGCTTCATTGTCAAGATTTTGGACATGGGACCACTGCTGAACTCAGCTTTACAACAGTACACTGCAAAAAATGAAATCTTATCAAGAGAAAATATCTTGTATTTGGTACAAGTCCAATATTGAGTAGAATTATCTTGAATTATCTTATTCCACTGGCAGATAATTTTGCTTATTTCAAGTTTTTTTTCTCCTGATTTTAGCCAAATTAATACAAGATTAACATTTATTTAAAACAAGATTAAATTGACCAAAATCAAGAAAAAAAACTTGAAATAAGCAAAATTATCTGCCAGTGGAATAAGATAATTCAAGATAATTCTACTCAATATTGGACTTATTGTACCAAATGCAAGATATTTTCACTTGTTAAGATTTCATTTTTTGCAGTGTATCTCATGTGGCAAGTAAACATGCGCATCAGACGTGTTTCAACAAATCCAGTTTAACCAAATAATATAAACTATAGATTTGGAAGTGAAAACAAAAGTGCAAGTTAAAAGCTATTACCCAAAATATCCGTCAACAAAGATCTATTAAATTGCTGAGTTACTCCCTGGTTGAACTTGCAGGAACGGTCATTCCTGCATCTTACTTACTATAAGATTGTAAGCATTGATGGACTACTCAGCCAGGAAAAGTGAGAGGTCATGGATAGTGTGAAATCATGTACACAGTGATAACTGAGACACTATATTTTCCGTCGCTGTTGAAAAGACAAGTTTAAAGTTCGTGTTCATTTGCCCCGTAAGATGCAATTTTAAAGCTGTGGCCAATGTTGGTCCCAAGTCCAAAATCTTCACAATGAAGCCAGTAGTTAAAATGATAACCAATATGCACAATGACCAAATTGTGAAAATAACACCTAGACTGTAAAAAGAAAAAAAAATTTGGAATTTTTCAATGAAATTATTTCAAAAGTTCCACATAGTGTTGTATAGTACAGTGTTCCCTTTTTCAAAATAGGAATAATAATGTTATTGTAAACTAAACATGATTGTTTAATATACTTGAAGCTGTAAAATATCTGTTCATATTTTTATTGTTTATAACAAGATGGCGGCACGCTGGACGCAGCGGCTACTGCGGCTCCCTGTTCAGCACTATGTTTTCTTTGTTATTTATATGTTAGTTTTAAGTTTATATCAAACGCTGCCTTCGAAGGGGTCTCTGCATCAGCAGAGATCCCATCCACCCCAACCATGGACTCTCGTCCCCCCCGGGCTCTGGGAGGTGCTATAGGAGCCTCAGAGCCCACACTACCAGGCTAAAAAACAGCTTCTTTCCCCATGCTGTTGCACACCTGAGCCTGGCTACCCCCTGAATGTCTGAGGATATTTTCAAATATTTTGCCGTGCTCTTTTTTAACTTATATTTATCTTTTGGTCTTCATCGGTGTATCTCTTACACTGTGTTTGTCTGTCTGTCTTACACTGTTTGGCGAAGCCGCAGCCCTTATTTCATTTTTTAACAGGTGCCTGCACACTGTTTTTAATGACAATAAATTGAATTGAAATCAAACTTTTATTTTGATCTTTCCGATCAAAACATAAATCTGATAAAAAAAACAAAACAAGATTCCCAGATTCACTCCATTCAATTCAAAAGTCAACAACCTCATTTTGTTTTCTGTACACACCGACGCGTTGGCAGCGGTAACGGTCCCTCCCTTCTTGAAGACTGGAGGAAGTTTGGCCATTTGTTCCAGTGTCGTCTGGGGACGAGGATGTTCATCCTGAGCCATGGACATCTTGCCTTTTTTGGCCTTCACGTCGATGGGAGCGATTTCTGCACTGTAGTGACCTGCCTCATTAGCTGCAGACATGAGAACATTTGGTTAGGACTCTGACAATTATGAATTACTTTGACCCTCTCACTGCAACGAACACACGAACTGTAATGTGGAAAATCTAACATCATAATCTTTACCTCTAACACCAAAGATCTGTGTAGTTGCTACCAAACTGTAAATACCTGTCGGGTAAGCAGATCATTGCTCAATAGGAAATGAAGTTGCACTGACCAGCCTTCCACCTTTGCTGGGTCTGGTGTGCATAACTGTCACACTCTTCTCGGGTAATCTGGTATTTTTCGGCCAGGTTTTCAGCTGTGATGCCCATAGGTATCTTGACATGCAGGTCAGTCAACCCTGCCCACAAAGTATCCTCCAGCTGCAAATCACACAGTGGTTTATAAACGACTGCATCTCTGGCCTCTAATAGCAAACATATACCGATAAGTACAAGATGGTATGTTTAATCTGAATTCCCCAAAAAGTATCAGTGAAAGTTCATCTCATCTAATTTATTAAGTAAAACATACTAATTACTACATTAAATTAACAGTTGTACAATGGCCCTAAATTATTTGCTTTGGTTGTGAAACTAGTAATGACTTTAGCAGTTTGAGATGGGGGAGGTTTGACTTTAGGCTATATTTGTATGGTAGGAGTATGTTTAAAAGGGGGCAATACTCGTCATGCTGTTGAACTATTGTACAGAGTTATGCTATATGTGTATGCGCACACACGAACACACACACACACACACACACACACACACACACACACACACACACACACACACACACACACACACACACACACACACACACACACATACACACACACACTCACACCCCAATCCCACTAGTGGCCATCAACATATGCACATACATGCATACTCAATTATCACTGTATAGGCAAGCCAGGTTCCAGGGTGAGACCCAACCCTTACCCCTATTCCTTGTCCTAGCCTGAGTCTCTATCCTGCCTCATCATATGTACATACACACAAAAATAATTGTACTTGGCCCTTATTCTAACCAGGAACCCCCTTAAAAAAATGCTCTTCTTTCTTTCATGCTTGAGTTCCAGTGTTGCCTATGAAAGGCTTTAGGCGCACAGACCTTAAATAGTAGGGGCAAAGCTGAGTTGAGTTTGCTAAAGAGTAGCTATTGAGGGAAATGGCTCCAGGGCACTGGAGTACCCTGTTGAGCCTTTTTGAGGAGCAGTGTGCCAAACTTAAAGAATACTTGGTGAGGGGAGGTAAAATAGCTTAAATAATTTAATAAAATATTATTGAGATGGGCTAGTCTATTCATGATGGCACAGCCTGATGCCCTCTGCAGTAAATACTGATAAGGGCTGAGTGCATTGTGTTAGGACATGGGGAAGTACATTAACTTACTGTCTGAATTAGGCATCTGTGTGGATACTTGCTCTGGGGTTTGGCACTAAAGACTCTTTCTTAGTATAACAGTAAATAATACCAAAAAAGCCTCCTCAATATGTTATTGGACTTGTTCAAAATAGGTGAATCAAGAAAAGAGCAAAGCACACACAAACAACATCACAAACCTTTAAGTCAAAGCCAAACTTGGTGCCAAATCTTATATTGCGAACAGCATATGGTGCCTGGCTCATGCTCTCTGACCCCCCACACAACACCACCTCTGACTCCTTTAGGCAGATCTCCTACAAACACACAAACAACACAATTACCCTTGATTGTAATTCATTACAATGGTAAGACCAATGATGACATACTTCCTTGGGAATAAATGTGTTATGACCTTTTGTAACTATATTTATGTAGGCCTCCCTGAAATGATTCCTTTGCTTTTTCTTTATAGAGATAGTGTGCTTTAATCTATGTTTAACTGCATAATATTCTTAATAATGGAAGAGAAAGGCTTGTGAAACGGCATTTATGGCATGGAATCTAAAACCAATAGGTAGGATGGGTCTCCCCTTTGTGAAGGATGTTTTTCTTACAGCCTCTTAAGTAGTAACAAACTCATCGATCTACACAGATGGTAAAGTTCCTCTGGTTACAATGATATGGTGTCTAAAAAAATTATTTTGCAGCACAGCACATCTGTACGTGTTGATGCTTACTTGAGCACCATTAATGATCGACTGAAAACCAGATCCACACAGCCTATTCACAGTAAGAGCAGGTACTGGGATGGGCACACCACACCTCAAACCCACGTGACGTGCAATGTAAGGCGCATCAGCTGAACTCTGAAACAGAGAGAGAAGCGTCAGGAAAATCAAAAGGTTAATCAACAAACACACACATTTCTTCTACCTACACCTCTTCCTGCTGTTATTGCCTTCATTTGCATCTTTTTTGTGTGACTCTTATTAGTAGCAAGAAAATCTTGGCTGACTTGGATTTAGAATACCTGCATGACATTCCCCATGATGACACTGTTAACAAGCTCTGGTGCCACGCTCCCTGCAGCGAGGGCCGCCCTGGCAGCATGTTCAGCCAGATCAGTTGCACTGTGGTCCTTCAGCACACCGCCATAGGTACCGAATGGAGTGCGCTTGGCAGATACAATAAATACACCTGGAGGGAGACATGTAACATTATCTTCTCTAGAGATTTAGGCTTGACAGTGTTTTCTACTCCTTACGTGACTGTACACCAATTCTGGTTAACTAAGTGGACATATACAGTAATAGCAGACCAGCTGAATGGAAAAAAATCTTCCCTTCATTAATCTCATATTACATAAAACATTCAGGCAAAGTAGAGCACAAATTTCCCAATGTTTCTTCTCAAAAGGCCACGCCAATTCCATTAAGGCAGCAGTCTACTCCTCTACTGATATGACATATTTAAGTTCTCCTGGCCTATGTCTTTCTTAATTAAGTAACCCACCGAAGATTAATATCCTGTGTTTGCTTTGCTTCTTATCTATTCAGACTGCCACTAGTCTATGTTGACATTAGGATGGTGACCTGTGAGGTGCCTCTGAAAAGTTCAGGATCAAACCAGGAGGGTGCCATCTTTTGAACATCTTTCAATAACTGATGTCTTCATGCATGCTTAATAATCCAGGTAAGGAAATCACAGAACGTTTAATCAGTTCATCTGGGCACACCGTTTATTGAGAGAAACGTCTCATCCCCTGAGGTCACTTAGATGGGTGGTGAGACGTTTCTGTCAATAAACGCTGTGTAAAGATGAACTGATTCAACTTTCAGTGATCAATAACTGATCTTTATCGAAAGATGTGGTCACATTTGTACGTTAAATAAAGAGGCATTTAGTTGAAACTACTTGCATTCTCTGTGGTTAGGTCAGTGAAATTAATAGAGGCGAGAAGACATACTGATGTCGAATAAAATACTCGAGACGTCAATTGCAAATATTGTTTTCGCACAAAGAAAGAAAAAGCTACTATAAAGAACTGCAGACAAATATAGTTACACAAACCCAGAGAGATGTCAAAATGGTTTAGATTTCAGTAAAGGGTTGACTTTACACTTACATATTGTACATTACAAATTTCTCACTGACGACGCCACATCAAAATGAAACAGCTACACAAACTAGGTTTAACGTTAATGACATGTTGGATGTGCGCAGACAAAGCAGAGACAGAAGCGTTCCTACTTTTAAAAGTTTTTTTTTTTTACCTCTGATGAGTGCCATGATGCCCACTAAATAACCCGGAGTTATTTCGGTCGGAGTGTCTGAAAGCACTCTTTATCCACTGACAGTGATGTGCAGAAATGGAAACGCTCACCTTTACCCTAAATACGCTGAATGTAATTTAGCATTTAAGAAATAACATTCGATAAAATGCCACGCCTACCAAACTTCAACCTTGGAGGCTAGTAAATCTTTTTCACTTTTAAATAATTAATTGCATTAGCTTTTATATTTCACGATTTATTTACGATATTTTTCCTCGATGCCTTCTTTTTAAACGAAATACGCGAAAGTACCAACACGAAAGTCTCCAAGTAAAACTTCTACGTCATCTCTGTGCGCCATTTCCGTGTGTCGCTGGAACATTCAAGGGGACAGGCAATGCTATAAACTGGAGATACATGTGAATATTTTTTTTTCTTTCAATGTGTCAGTAGTAGACCAGCAAAGTAGAAACCATGGCGCTTGCTGTATCGCGCTCTTTATTCAGGGTACTAACCCGACAGAGTCCATCATCGAGGTGAGTAATTTTTTTATGGAACATCAACCTAGTGGTAAGGTATCCAGTCATTAAACGGAGCTAACCAGCAAAGTTCTGCCTGCCATAACATGCCAACTATCAACAAAATGCTGGTAAACAGGCGGTGACTGAGGCTCGCGTTCACTAAGTTGCCCTTTTTTTTAAAAATGTAAAAAAAATATCTACTAACTTACAACTCTAGGCATAATTGGTTAATATTTCGTGACATTAATTGGCTGGTAAAAACGAAGGTGACTACGATTCCAAACTAAAAGAAAAATCAATTTCCTGCTCCGAAACTACTACTGACTTGTGTTGATTTACAGCTTTGTGATAGGAGAGCATTGTCATGCAATGAGAAGTCCTTGGTTTACATCGGTGTTGACACTGAAGACATCTGCTCCACTCAGGTATGTGGTTTAGTCCAGATAGTATACTTTTAATTTTTTTCTAGTGATGGGCTTTCAAAGCACTTTCTGGATGGCTTTGCGCACTTCTACTTTTGTTTTGTGTAAGTGCGGAGCCAAAAAAGAAGAAGAAAGTAGACCCCAGAAGAGAGCTGATGGTGAAAGAAAGAATGAAGAAAAAGCTGAAAAAACTGGAGAAAGTTCCTCCCGAGTTTATCCCCATAGAGGACTTCATGACTCCTACAAAATGCCTGGATGAAACAAGGTGCAGTTTATATCACTTAAAGCAAACGTGCATAAAAGGTCATCATTGTATTCTTAACATTTATTAATCATTTTAAAAGTCAACTCTTACTTATTGTATATCGTCTATTACAAAGAGTGCGCTCAGCAGCAAGACTGTCCTTTGAGGAGAGTGAGCGTCGGGCCCGACTACTCAAGGATTGGTCACGTTACAAACTGGTAATCTAATATGGCTGTCACAGCTCCATCACCAAAGATTTAGCAGATGTTTTGATTTTACCTCAACCAAACATAACTGATAATGTACATGTGCCATAGTAACATTTACAAAGGTATTGTGATAAACACAACAGTAAAAAATGCACATACATTCCTGTCCATTCAAGTTTAACACATTTGATAGTGACATAATTTTGACAGTACACATTTATGCGCAGTTTTACTTCTGTATTTGCATGGTTCCAGACCTTTGAATCTGCCCACTCCACCGAGCTGACCATTTCTGACCCTAAGATGGAAATGGAGTGTAACGAGTTCACAATTCTATCAGGCAGCTTCTATATAGCTGATAATAGATGGCAACACACGCTTTCACATCCATTCTCTCCTGTTAATATGCTATTATCTTATTCCTATCATGTAAAATGACCCAATTTCCCCATTGCATCTATTTCAAATCATGTCATTCTGTTCATCTTCTGGGCTACATCAATATTTTTTTCTTGCAGAAACAGCAAAAGGCTGAAATGGAAGCTATAAATCTTGCTGTTGAAGCCCAGAGGGAGGCACTTGAAGAACTCAGAATTGAGTCTGAGGAGCTATACCAGGCAGCACTCAAACCTGATCATCTTCTCTTTCCCCTTACTCATGAGGGACCAACCTACACACCACCCATAGCCACGTATGAAGCCCCTGATGGCAAATATAATGACATCACCAAAGTCTACACTCAGTGATGAACATAAAATGTGTGCAGATGTTTGCCATTGTCTAATTTCACCCAACTAAAAAGACTGAAGAGGATCCAGTGTTGAGACTTTCATCATCAGCCTATATCCAAGGCAGGGAAAAGATATTTTCATGGTGAAAAGGCTTTTCTTAAGTTGTCAGCAAAAGTATACGGTTTAGTCACCAGTCTTATTGTAGATTAGCAGCAGCATCATAGATGTGTGAGCATCCTATGAATTTAGTGATTTTACTTGCCTATATCTATACAGGTGTACAAAATGCAACTTGTAAATTTTTTTTTGTTTGTTCAGACTGTTAAACATTTTATAGTATATAAAAATGAGCCACATCCTTCATTAAAGAAATATGGAAACGTTTAATCCAAGAGACATGATTAAAATCCTTTCTTACAAAGTAAGAGAGGGTGGTCAGTATTGGTCACATCTTTTTGTCACCCTTGTGTTCCACGTTTGACCTAAAGATGAGGGTATTTTTTTACTTCCCTAAAAACAAAAATGGGCAAGACAATACTTAAATCTGATAAATAGCAAAGACAGAAACCACGGTATATTATTCCTGTCCTATTCTCATTACTGGGCACCACGTCATTGTTGCCACCACATAAGAAAATGCCTTTGTGTTCATGACAGTGTATAATACATTCAACCATAAATGGTGACAAAGTCAGGTGAACATCCTCCCTTACATATGTAGAAAATACAAATTAATAATCCAGCCAGAATTAAAGGACAAAATATGTGAAATAGCTTATGTTGTTAAATAATACTAACACCTTTTCACAATTTAAGAATATTTCGTTTTCCCCGCCAGGTGAATTTTATAGTAAATATTCAGAGGATGAAAAGTCTCTTGATAGAACTATCACTTCCAATTTACTTTTCCATATATACAGTAGGTACAGCAGAATGTATGATTGCAACGAGTGTTCAGCAGTAGCTCCAGCACCCTTGGCACTCAAGGACTGTCCAAGTCAATATACTGAAATGTAACTTGAATGCTGCGTTTAATGTGTTCTGGTCACCATGGTACAACAACGGCACTTAACAAACGAGACTTGAGACTTCAGGAATCTTGAGGACTCTCCTGGTTTAGGGGCATATGCCAGTCTCTTGGTGGGTCTCGTCTCAGTTCCCAGACTGGGATGAACTTTTTCTGTTGCTCCACCCTTTTCCTTTCACTGTTTTTTAATGCCTCCTGCAAAACAGGAACAATGTAGTAGATCAACAGCTGTTGTTTCTTACAACTTAGTTCGTGCATACATGAGAAGCGTAAGGAGAATCAACCCAATATACACTACTCAAAAAAGTAAAGGGAACACATAAGCAATGCAATGTAGCTCCAAGTCAATCACACTTTGAGATATCAACCTGTCCAGTTATGAAGCAACACTGATTTGTGAATCAATTTCACCTGTTGGTAAATAGTCTAATTTGCAAGACAACCCCTATAAAAGGAATGGATTTGCAGGTGGTGGCCACAGACTATTTGCCTGTCCTCATCTTTTCTGGCCGATCTTTGGTTAGTTTTTCATTTTGCTAATGCCCTCACCACTAGAGGTGGCATGAGGCGGTATCTGCAACCTACAGAAGTTGCTCAGGTAGTGCAGCTCATCCAGGATGGCAGATCAATGCATGCTGTGGCAAGAAGATTTGATGTGTCTCCCAGCACAGTGTCCAGAGCATGGAGGAGGTACCAGGAGACAGGCCAGTACACCAGGAGACGTGGAGGGGGCCGCAGGAGGACAACAACCCCGCAGCAGGACCGCTATCTGGTCCTTTGTGCAAGGAGGAACAGGAGGAGCACTGCCGGAGCCCTACAAAACGACCTTCAACAGGCCACTAATGTGCAGGTTTCTGCTCAAACAGTGAGAAACAGAATGCATTAGGATGGTATGAGGGCCCGACGTCCACAATTGGGGCCTGTGCTCACAGCCCAACACCGTGCAGCCCGATTGACCTTTGCCAGAGAACATCTTGGTTGGCAGATTCGCCATTGGCGCCCTGTGCTCTTCACAGATGAGAGCAGGTTCACACTGAACACATGTGACAGACGCGAGAGAGTCTGGAGACGCTGTGGAGAACATTCTGCTGCTTGCAACATCCTCCAGCATGACCGGTTTGGCGGTGGGTCAGTGATGGTCTGGGGAGGCATATCCTTGGAGGGCTGCACAGACCTCTACGTGCTAGCCAGAGGTACCATGACTGCCATTAGGTACCGGGATGAGATCCTCAGACCCATTGTCAGACCATATGCTGGTGCAGTGGGCCCTGGGTTCCTGCTCATGCATGACAATGCTCGTCCTCATGTGGCCAGAGTGTGTCAGCAGTTCCTGTATGTCGAGGGCATTGATGCTATGGACTGGCCTGCACGTTCCCCAGACCTGAATCCAATCGAGCACCTCTGGGACATCATGTCTCGTACCATCCGCCAACGCGATGTCGCACCACAGACTGTCCAGGAGTTGACCGATGCCCTGATCCAGGTCTGGGAGGAGATCCCTCAGGAGACCATCCGTCGTCTTATCAGGAGCATGCCCAGACGTTGTAGGGAGTGCATACAGGCACGTGGAGGCCACACACACTACTGAGCCTCATTTTGAATCGTCTTGAAGAATTTCCACAGAAGTTGGATCAGCCTATGTTCTCATTTTCCACTTTGATTTTGAGTATGATTTGGAATCCAGACCTTAATGGGCTAATGATTTTGATTTCCATTGATCATTCTTAGGTTATTTTGCTCTAAACACATTCCTCTGTCTAATAAATAAAGATTTTCAGCTGAAATATTTCATTCATCGAGGTCTATATTTTGTTTTTAGGTGTTCCCTTTATTTTTTTGAGCAGTGTAGTTCAGGTTAGTAAAGCTTTGAGGGCTTAGTCTTTGCCAGTTGGATTCCTTGAATGAATAAACGCAAACACTGATAATATGACAACGTCTTAGATTGAGACCTCAAGCGAATGTACCTTGGCCTCGGTGCTTCTGTGTTTCTCCCACTCTCTACAACTGGAGTAGTCCTGTTTCCACTGCTGGCAGGTTGGGGAAGCGCCATACGTGTAATAGTAGTGGAAACGGTTCCATAAACTCCTGCAGTGTGTGAACTCGCTCCAGTAGTCATCACAGCTACGGGGGGACTAAGGAAGTACAGGGAACATATAGCAGCTCTTTATCAACATCGATGTAAGAACAGGAAACATCCATTTACTGAGGACTTGTTTTGCACTACTTAGTAAATAGATTAAAATCAAAGATTTAAAGCATCAATCCTGGATAGTGTACTACAACGCCTTTCGGGTGGAACGGAAGCAGACTAAAAACGTTCATTGCAAATTCTGGCGATAGAAAAAGGTGAGTTTCATTGTCGAGAATAAATAACACTCAGATCAGTAAACAGTTTTCGCATTCGACTGTTTAGGTTATGCCTCATAATGTCGGCATCCGCTGCAATTCGTCGCTGAATCAAATAGATCCGACAGGTCGTGTGTGTTCGTCTAACATTAACTGTCTGTGAATGTTCTCATTCATCCAGGTCATGGTTATCCAAAAGGAGTTGAATTAAATGCAACTGGACCTGGTATATATATATATATATATATATATATATATATATATACCAAGTCCAGGTCCAGTTTGCACTTGATTCAACTCTTTTGGATCTAACATTAACAGCTGGGGTTACGTTAGCACAAGCTAATGCTAGTAACATTGACATCCAACACTAAATAGTTTTCATTTTGCTTTGGCGCAATTCGCTCTCTTGCAGTACGAAGAGGAAAAATAACACCTGTCGCGACTTGAGTACGCTGTTTAAAATCATATGGTAAAAGTATTAATCGTTTGATATAAGTTTTACTGGGATACGTTACCCTCCACCGTGCTTCTCCGGAAGCCTCCATCGCGTGTTGAACCACTGACAGTCCGGTGTAGGTGACGACAGCTAGAGTGACCAATCATAAAGCAAACGTTTATCCCCGCCCACTCCTGTGACGACAGCAACTGAACGATGAATACATAAAAAACAAAACATACTGCGTGTTTAATTTCAAAAGAGTGCTTTATTGCAGTTTATAAATAAGTAAAGAGAGATTTGCTACGCAATCCAATAATTGAAAGAAAAAGAAGTTACACAGGACTATCAAAAGCAATTAAAAGAATATTCATTATCGCCGTGAAACAATTGCCTAGAGTTAAAAATGCTCATTTTTTGATTCCTGGGTTTTCCATTAGAGGCATTTGAACTAATGTGGATTCAGGGTTCCAAGAGAATGGAAGAGAGGCATTTATCTATGAATAAACTACAAAGACGCACATCAACCCTAAGAAAATGTAAAAGCAAATGCACCAACTGGATTCATTCAAACGCAGGAAGGGTCATTGAAATCTGGTGTTCAAACAAAGTTGATCGACAAGTTTATTGTTTTGTGTGGGAGGGCAGTATCATAACAGTAACCCTGGACTTCGGACAAATACACCAAATTACTACTATAGCATTAATTTTTACTGCTTACATTCACATCATGTTTGGTGAATGTAACATTATCGGAGAATTAATTGAATCCAGCCCCAACAGAACTGCAATTTCCAAAGGGATGTAACATCTTTTTGCCAGTCTTTCCAGGGTCCATTTTTTATTGTGTTAGGGTGGGTTTTAGAGGATTTGGTGGATATGGTGGATCTGTATGCAGACGTTTAGTCTCTTCACTTCAGTTGAAACCTTCAAGGCTTTCTGCCTTTCTTGCGTAGTGACTGTCCCTCACCAGAGAAGGCGATGAATCTGCTCATGGCATCATCCTGGTAGTTTCAATGTGTAAACAAAACCGATAATAAGCATACAATCCTTATACAATAATAGGCATAAGCCCTACATACATGACAGTGATTGAGAACTAAAAACAATTCAGGTTGATTTGAAGTGTTTCAAATCAAATCGATATTCTCCAAAGGAGTTGAATCAAGTGCAACTGGACTTGGTATATATCCGTGAAGACGTTTCGCCTCTCATCCAAGAGGCTTCCTCAGTTCGTGCTTTTCTGACTAGACCAAGCTAGAGCCATGGACATCTATAGCTCTGACAACGACTCCAAAGAGGATAAATTCTGAGTCTCATCACCAGCCAGTCAGACTAGCTTGGTCTAGTCAGAAAGGCACGAACTGAGGAAGCCTCTTGGATGGGAGGCGAAACGTCTTTACGGATATATACCAAGTCCAGTTGCACTTGATTCAACTCCTTTGGATAACCATGACCTGGATGAATGAGAACATTCACAGACATCGATATTGTTTATCCTAATTCTAGTAGAATGGAGGTTATATGAGAGAAAAGGATGCTAGAAAATTAACTGAAACATATCAATTTTAAAACAATGCCTAGTTAACATGTTAAACATGCAAATAAACATTTCCAACAACTTACGTCGTCTATAATTTTCCTGGGCAGAGGCCTTGAGTTTCTGATGAAGGTGATCCGGCCGACTTTGAATTCATAGTTTGGGATCCCTCTGCATGATGATGAGAGGTGAGAGACTGGTTTCAGATCACAAATTTTACTCTTGCAACCACATGCAAATAAAATGACAAAGGTTCAATGCTAAGCTGAGGGGCTGTACAGATATAATCTATCAACCTTAAAGAGTTGAAGAGTTACCGCCAATAGCTACACCATTTCGTCTTTTAATCCAAAACATTATCTGCCAACCTTTTTATGTCACTTGGGTCAATCGGGGCAGGGCTAGGCTCAATGCCTTTCTTCTTGCCATCCAAGCGATTACCGGAGCCAGTAAACGCCTGATTGTTATGAGATGATGATCAGAAATTAAGTTACCCCAACACCAACTCTGTGGTCCAAATGTTAATGAAAAAAACAAAATTGAATGTGTTTCCTGAAAAATATACTCACTCTGAATCCCATATCCATGTCAGCATAATTGCTTGGGTCTCCTTCTTCCTCCTGGGAGGAGAAAAGAAAGTTTTCCATCTAACGACAGTACAGGCACAATTCAGATTGAACAGATGAGAGGTTTAATTGATTCTTTGAAAATCTCTTTTTCGGTTCTTACGGTGGGTTCTTCTTGGTGCTGAGGCCTTCTTTCAGGTTCTTTGTAGCCCAATGGAGCATCAAAATCCACCTGAGAAACAGACTCCCAAAATGAGAAATTGCTACAAGTACTCAATAAAATATTTATCTTTATTTGTAATGTTGTTTAAAGGTCCAAAAGGCAGCAGAGAGAGGGTCTTACATTCATATCACACTCAATGATCGATACTGCTTTATCTGGCTTGGTCTCCATTACTCGCAGTTCATAGATCTGGAACATATAGTCAGGCTTTAATAGACAGGCCAAAGCAGTGATAAAAACATAGTCCTTTATGGGAATAACAGTATTACCTTTTCATTGTAGTTAATAGCAATGACATCTCCTGTTGTCAAACAAGCAAAGTTTCTCAAAGCATTTTCCAACCTGTGAAACGGACAAATATTGTACACACACATTACTGCAAGCAAATTAAAAAATAGCATTTTTCTGGAAAACTGAAAATGTCCAAACAATTTATGTAATTATTCTGGCTAATGTTTCATACACTGCTTTTGGGTTTGTAATGTCAAGGAAGTCTGGGCTCTGTGGTTGAAATTTGGAGTACGTGGCGACCATAAGGTTGACACTTTCTACTTGGACTAAACCCCCTTCTTCCAGAAGGAGATTCTGCATCATCTACAAGGGAAAAAAAATAATAGCAAAAAAAAGAAAGAAAGAAAGAAAAGAAAATAATATATCAATACAAGTTACAGTATTGTCTGGAAGAGTACATTTAATATTGGCTATGCAAGAGAAAAGTGCATAAGGAATTAATTAATCCTTATCTTTGAAGTTGTCAACATTACATTACAGTCATTTAGCCGACGCCTTTATCCAAAGTGACTTACAATAAGTGCATTTAACGTAGGAAATCAGGAGAACTACTAGTCATCAGAGGTCATAAGTGCATCTTCTCTCGAAACAAGCATCTAAGAGCAAAACCAGTGCTAAAGTAAAAGCGCAAGCAAGTTTTTTTTCTTTCTAAATGAGTGAATACAATAAGTGCTAAGAGCAAGTAACAGGGTAGTAGTTCCTGAGAGGTGAGTTTTCAACCTGCGCCGAAAGATGGGCAGCGACTCTGCTGTCCTGACATCAGCGGGGAGTTCATTCCACCACTGCGGGGCCAGGACAGAAAAGAGCCGTGACCGGGTCAATCGGCAGCAGCGGCCTCTGAGCGACAGAGCAACCAGGCGTCCCGAGGCAGCAGAGTGAAGTGGTCGGGTGGGGGTGTAGGGCTTGACCATGGCCTGGAGATAGGAAGGAGCTGTTCCTTTCACTGCCCTGTAGGCTAGCACCAGAGTCTTAAATTGGATGCGAGCAGGTACTGGGAGTCAGTGTAGGGACATGAGAAGGGGAGTTGTGTGGGAGAACTTAGGGCGGTTGAACACCAGACGAGCTGCAGCTTTCTCAACAAGCTCCAGAGGTCTGATGGCCAATGCCGGGGCGCCAGCAAGGAGGGAGTTGCCGTAGTCCAGCCAGGAGATGACCAGAGCCTGGATGAGCACCTGTGCCATCTCATCGGTGAGGAATGGGCGAATCCTCCTGATGTTATAGAGTCAGTCAATAGTCAACACTATTGACTGTTGTGTTAAACTGCATTCGACTTGCAAAGAAAATGGAAAGATGAAGCATTAACTTAAGTTTATCTTAATTAAAACCAGAGATAAGCTAGATGAGTATTTACTGATTGTCAGTCTTCAGTATTCATTATAGCAGAGTTGCTGCAGTTGCACCTACAACCTGCACTCTTGGCTATGATATATCTGTAATACTGATATATGTGGCATTGTCCAGCCACTTTGTAATTTGAATCCCCCATCACTCCACCAAGTGCCAATACATTAATGCACTTTACATGACATGCACTCGAGTATGGTATGATTACTATTTAGTGTTCTGTAATGCCTGTTGGTGAAACGGAAGTTTATCTGCTAATTGCTGACTCTCTTGTAAGTAGCTTTGGATAAAAGTGGCAGTATCTTACCCAGTGTGGAAGGTAGCAAATTCCCTCATCCGCGACAAACTCCAGAACACCACAATGTGTCATCCTATCCGAGTTCTTGTTGGTTAACTTGAACAACATTGGATAGGTGATGTTAAGCCTGCCTGTACAGGACAAGAATAAGATGAGCGACAATCTTAGAGCAGGTTTTAAGTCATTTTAATATGTAAAGGTGCTTCATTAAAGATGCACTTACTGAGTTGGTCAAGAGCAGAGGGTGGCATTATTACTGAAAGAAGACATTGATAATTAATTCACAATAGGAATCTCACGATGTAATTACAACACGAAAGCCTTTCAGCTAAATGGAGAGGAGATGCCAGCTCTGTTAATCACGGATACGTGATTAGCCGTACCTACATCTATTTAACAGCTCAGCCGGAGTGTTTAAAGCTGACAAGAGTATGAATCACATCACGTCGTGCGTCAGCGCTTCGCTCAGAAATACTTACTTTTCCCTCCTTTCTCCACATCAGAGCGGTCGTTTGGACCCGCCAGCATGGACACGGAGTAGCAGCGGTACTGAGTGGAGAAACGGTTCTGGAAAGCCCGTGACACCGGGTGGTCAAATACGTGAAAAGAAAACTGGAAGGAAAAAGCAAATGGTGGAACACACTAAATCGTGAATACATCTCGTACAATAAACCTCAAATGTACAATAACATCGTGTTATATCAGACGATGATTAGCCGCGCAGCAATATTTACGCTTGAATCATGACGGCGCATGTTTCTGTCCATGGTGCAGCGCAGATGAACAGCCAGTCGACGCTAAAGAGGATCTGCGCTGGGAGCAGCTTGTTGTTAAATGGAGGATCTTACTGGGCGTCACTTACCATGTTGACGGTTACCCGATGCTTCGACAGACCTGCTATGTGGAAAAACAAGTGGTGAGCGTCCAATGTTGTCTTCCGCTTCGCCCGGATATGGCGCAATAAAAAGGAAGTGACGACACTAAGGGGAGCCAACTCATTGACGCCCGTACTTGGCTCGTTATTCTACATCGGTACACGTTTCAAGCCTGAACCTGTGATCCGACTGTCACACTGAAGTATATTTTCGTAATTCCATAATTCTAAGACTGAGTTATAGATTGGAGTAAAAAAAGACCATATTTTCAATTACAATCGGTTGCTAAAAATGCTTAATTTCAATGGTTGTAAACAGATTTTTTACATACTCAGATTTAGACTGTGCTTAGTGTTAGTCATCATATTAAGAGACCTGTCAATCAATGTGGTAGTGGCAACAGGGTCCAGCCTTGTGTTTTGGACGTTGGTACTGGGGCTACTCGTTTGTTTACATTTGAATTAAGGATGTAACCTTTAAATGTGCTATTTAACTCTATTTTTTTATTCAGTGATTTGATTAAAAAGTAAAAAGTAGAGAGTATGAAAAAGTAGTGGGTATCCAATACATTAGAGCACATCTGTGATTGCAGAATATCCCCATTAGGTGAAAGTAGATGTTGTTACTGTGGACACTGCAGTCTACAAGGCCAAACAGCAGCACAACACTCAGTCCCTGTTTTAAATGCTGAGGCAGTTAACGATTTGTTTCAATCAATACCACTCAGCAGCCCCTGCTGTCATTGCCTAGTTATTACGCTTGGGGTCAAAATGTTACACAGAACACCATTAAAAGGCTCAACCTTTAAATGTGCACCTTGTTAATTTTTAGAGGGTCGTGCATAATCCTGTTATCCACATCTTATCAAACCAGTTTAAAACACATGAACAAGCAAACATCAGTCTCGATTAAAACCAGACTTTAATTCGAGTCTTATGAAGACCAAATGAGACATACCTGACACCAACAGAGTCATAGCCGCAAGATAAAAAGTCATAATAGAGCTCTAGTGGGAAAAGCCACTGACTAATATATACAGTTAAAAGAGGTGTAAAACATGAAAAGGAAAAGTCAATGTCCTGTGGCAACAGCTGCACTCAAAATGAGTCAGCACTTGAAGAGCGCCACCTCTGATGCTGGAGAACAGTCTGGGTTGAAAAATGGTGCTGAGGTGTTAGGTCCAGCAAGTCGCCGGTCTAATGTATTAAGCAAAGTTGTGGTCACTTCACTCATATAGGAGGCCAACATTTGGCCACCTCCTGGTACAAGGCTTCAGGCAGCCACTGACAGTATGCAGACAGGAGGACTAAATGGAGAGAGAAAGGGACAAATTAACAAAAGAGTTAGATGACATTAAGTCACAAAATAGATTGACAAACCATGCCAAAAACATTACATCCTCACATTTCTCTTTGTTCTTCCAAACTGCAAGAAGGGCATCTCTAGAGTCAACCTTTTCTGACACCAGTGCTCCCAGTAAAGCCTCTGTCCTGGGCTGCAGTCTATGACAGAAAAGCAAAGCAAGATATAAAATATTCCTTATTCAAAGCAGGTTTATTCAGTGAGCTATGTAAGGGATTTAATACTTGAGACTAAATGATGTGAGACCAACAGCTTACTTTGCCCATGTCTTGAGCATGATGGAGGGATTTGAGAGCAGACGAGAACTGTGTTTCTTCAGTTTAGGGCACACCTAGAAAATGCACAAAACAGAATATAATGTGGTTAACCAGCGTTTAGAACTGCAAGGAGACTGTGAAAATCACATTTTACTACTGTACCTGTCCTTCAAGCAGGAACCTTGCAAAATACTTATAGCGGTCCAGCCCATCTGGATAATCCATCTCCACTGCAGGAAGCTGCCAACCCACTCGGACTACAGGACAGAAAGAGAGAGAGAAGGAAAGGTTTTTTAATAATTACACAAAGGTAAACATATTACAGCAAGAAAAGCTACAAAGAAAAGTGATACTTACAGAAGGTGCTTAAACATTGACATTTAATTGTGCCTGTGGAGGCACAGAACCACGGTGGTGGGGTCTCTTGGGGAGAACCAAAATGGCAGTACTGGGGCAGGAGCTGGGGGATCCATTCTGCTTCTACTGCTGACACACCTGAGAAAGACAGATGGAAACAAGGTCAGATTTTTCCCAAACTGCACATATGACTTAGTTAAAGCGGGCAGTGACTATATAAGTTTAATAAATTCAAGCTTATTTTGTCCCGTTATGAAGAAAATTGGCTTGTAATCAGGTAAGACAGTAAAACACCATCCATTATCTGAACTGCTTATCCTACTCTGTGTCACAGGAATGCTGGAGCCTATCCCAGCAGTCATTGGGCGGCAGGTGGGGGACACCCTGGACAGTCCGCCAGGGCATCACAGGGCCCCCCCCCCCCCCACACACACACAAACACACATACACACACACATTCATACCTAGGGACAATTTAGTATGGCCGATTCACCTGACCTACATGTCTTTGGACTGTGGGAGGAAACCGGAGCCCCCGGAGGAAACCCACGCAGACACGGGGAGGACATGCAAACTCCAAACAGAGGACGACCCGGGACGACCCACCAAGGTTAGACTACCCCGGGGCTCGAACCCAGGACCTTCTTGCTGTGAGGCGACCGCGCTAACCACTATGCCAACATGCCACCAGGCTATTTCCTACAAGCTCATTTACCTTTCATGTACATCTTGGTTGTCTCCATGATCTCCTGGTAAACTACAAACTCGGGTAGTTTTTTGAACAGTGCAGAGGAGGGGTGAATAAAAACTGGTTCATCCAAGAGAGGTGTCTATAAACGAAGACAAAAGAAGTCAAGGAGTTGATAGAGAACTGCAATTCATGTCCCTGATCCCTTGAAAATGGTGCTCAGTGTAACTTGCCTTGTATCCATTTTTCCATTTCGAGTCCAGGATATCCTCTGCATGCACACGCCTCGCTAGATGATCCCCCAGTCCAGCTAGAACAATTTGCCGCAAGCAAACCACCTGGCTCTCTGTTGGTGGAGTCATCTTGGGATTCACAAACACACCCACCTCTGGACACACTGCATTTACTGGGGAGACAGAATATGAATGCCAGTGTGTTTGCTACACAGTGTGTTTCTCTTGTGTAGATGGTAAATCATCTGTTGTGTGTGGATGTATTTACCTGCATTGGTAAGTTGTCCTCTTAGCCGCCTGATCTCCACCATTGCTTTATACCTCAGGCCATTCTCCTCACAAAATTTTGGTGTACAGCCTGTGTATTCACATGCCCCCACAGCACCTAACAGTCATATGTGACCACATGTCAACATACAAAAGCAAAACATCAATAATTACAAATACGTCTAAATCTGTAAATGTAAATACCTACACCCCACGGTGCAATACATTTTTGTCTATATTTAATGTTGCCATGATTAATTTACCCAGCATGATCATGAGGTCCCCCAGCAAGAGTGACGCTCCCTGCCCAGCCCACAGTCTCCTCATCTGGGCCAGGCGAGCTCTGCGCTGGGCCAGTTTGGAACTCTCATCCTCATTACCTGCCGGTCTGAGAAGAGAGTTAAAAACATACAGCGAAAGTATTCGACCCCCTTGACAGTCATCACTCATTTCTCGATTATAAAAGATAAACATCTGTTCCTGAACAATATTATTTTTGTGAACCCATAAGCTCCAACAGCATGTTCCCAAAGCCAAAATAAGCTATGTTTCGCGGACTTTTTTAAAATAAATTAAAAACTAAAATATAGTGCTTGAGTATTCAACCCCAACAGCCATGGTTCTCTTGGGGTAAGTATGTACAAGCTTTGCACATTCTTCTGGAGTAACTGTTGCCCATTCTTCTTGGCTGGACTGCGATTTTCAGTCTGCCACAGATTTTCAATTGGGTCAAGAGGTCCGTACTTTGAACTGGCCACTCCAAAATGTCCCCTTTTTCTTGCTGAACCATGCCATTGTTGCTTTAGCCTTGTGCTTAGGATCACTGTCCTGCTGGAAAGTGAACCTTCTCCCAAGCTTCAGTTTTATGGAAGACTGCAACAGGTTTTCTTCCAATATTTCCCTGTATTTAGCTCCATCCATTCTTCTCTCAATTTTCCCTCAGTGGTAACACCCTTGATTTGGTTTTATCTAAAGGAATAGCTGTTTCTGGTCTCAATGTCTTGCCAATTACATCTGTTGTGTCAGATCATTTTCTTACCAAATTTGAAGCATTATTGGCCTGTCCAGTTAATGTCGGCACAGATGTAACTGCCACTCGCCACATTGGTCTGTCCACTACAGCTGCATTTGGCCAGCAGCTGCCTGAAGTCTTGGCTCCTTTCACTGTAGAGACAGACTCTGCTGAAAATCTCACTAGTGATTTAAATGTGGCCCTCTCCAGTCTCCTCGATTCAGTTGCACCTCTCACTACCAGAGCTAGGCAACTAAAGAGACCTACGCCCTGTTTTTTTTTTTGGGGGGGGGTTTCCCCCTTTTTCTCCCCAATTGTACTTGGCAAATTACCCCACTCTTCCGAGCCGTCCCGGTCACTGCTCCACCCCCCTCTGCTGATGCGGGGGAGGGCTGCAGATTACCACGTCTCCTCCGATACATGTGGAGTCGCCAGGGGGACGCAGCATGTGGGAGAATCACGCTATTCCCCTCAGTTCCCCCTCATTTTTTTTAAACATGGTGATGATGGTCGCGTGGCTTGGGTCCTCGGCTTTTCCGGTCGCATCTGGACACTGCTTGGAATCCTCATCATCATACATTTTATAATTCCATTATAACTCTGTTATCGTCTTTCAATTTTGTATTATGTAAATTGTCTAAACACAACATCCATTGCACGTTGTCCATCTTGGGGGAGAGAGCCCTCCTCTGTTGCTCTCCCTGAGGTTTCTTCCCATTTTTTCTCCCTGTTAAAAGGTTTTTTTTAGGGAGTTGTGCCTTATCTGATGCGAGGGTCTAAGGACGGGATGTTGTGTTGCTGTAAAGCCCCTTCAGGCAAATTTGTAATTTGTGATATTGGGCTATACAAATACAGTGCATCCGGAAAGTATTCACACCCCTTCACTTTCCCCACATTTTGTTATGTTACAGCCTTATTCCAAAACGGATTAAATTCCATTTTTTTCTCATAAATCTACACACAATACCCCATAATGACAAAGTGAAAAAGGTTTTGTAGAAATTTTTGCAAATTTATTAAAAATAAAAAACTGAAATATTTCATGGCCATAAGTATTCACACCCTTTACTCAGTACTTGGTTGAGGCAGCCTTGGCAGCGATTACAGCCTCAAGTCTTCTTGGGTATGAAGCTACAAGCTTGGCACACCTATATTTGGGGTATTTCTCCCATTCTTCTCTGCAGATCCTCTCGAGCTCTGTAAGGTTAGATGGGGAGCATCACTGCACAGTTATTTTCAGGTCTTTCCAGAGATGTTCAATGGGGTTCAAGTCTGGGCTCTGGCTGGGCCACTCAAGGACATTCACAGACTTGTCCCAAAGCCTCTCCTTCGTTGTCTTGGCTGTGTGCTTAGGGTCGTTGTCGTGTTGAAAGGTAAACCTTCGCCCCAGTCTGAGGTCCTGAGCGCTCTGGAGCAGGTTTCCATCAAGGATCTCTCTGTACTTTGCTCCATTCATCTTTCCCTCGATCCTGACTAGTCTCCCAGTTCCTACCGCTGAAAAACATCCCCACAGCATGATGCTGCCACCACCGTGCTTCACTGTAGGGATGGTATTAACAAGGTGATGAGAGGTGCCTGGTTTCCTCCAGACGTGACGTTTGGCATTCAGGCCAGAGTTCAATCTTGGTTTCATCAGACCAGAGAATCTTGTTTCTCATGGTCTGAGAGTCCTTTAGGTGCTTTCTGGCAAACTCCAAGCGGGCTGTCATGTGCCTTTTACGGAGCAGAGGCTTCCGTCTGGCCACTCTACCATAAAGGCCTGATTGGTGGAGTGCTGCAGAGATGGTTGTCCTTTTGGAAGGTTCTCCCATCTCCACAGAGGAACGCTGGAGCTCTGTCAGAGTGACCATCGGGTTCTTGGTCACCTCCCTGACAAAGGCCCTTCTCCCCCGATTGCTCAGTTTGGCTGGGCGGCCAGCTCTAGGAAGAGTCCTGGTGGATCCATACTTCTTCCATTTACGAATGATGGAGACCACTGTGCTCTTCGGGACCTTCAAAGCTGCAGAAATTTCTTTGTACCCTTCCCCAGATCTGTGCCTTGATACACTCATGTCTCGGAGGTCCACAGACAATTCCTTTGACTTCATGGCTTGGTTTCTGCTCTGACATGCACTGTCAACAGTGGGACCTTATATAGACAGGTGTGTGCCTTTCCAAATCATGTCCAATCCATTGAATTTACTACAGGTGGACTCCAATCAAGATGTAGCAACATCTCAAGAATGATCAGTGGAAACAGGATGAACCTGAGCTCAATTTTGAGTGTCATAGCAAAGGGTGTGAATACTTATGTACATGCAATATTTCCGTTTTTTATTTTTAATAAATTTGCAAAAATTTCTACAAAACCTTTTTCACTTTGTCATTATGGGATATTGTATGTAGATTGATGAGAGAAAAAAAAGGAATTTAATCCATTTTGGAATAAGGCTGTAACTAGGGATGGGTACCGTTCACATCTGAACCGATACGGTACCGGTACTTGGAATTCGGTACCGGTACGCAACGGTACCTTTTTTCGGTACTTTTTCTTTTTTGTAATTACATTAGTAAAAAAAAAATAAGTCAAAATTTCTTAATGTAACACATTTACTGCCACAGGATCTCTGCTTGTTGGTTCGCCATCGCTGCCTGCTGGCCCGTTAGGTTATCCACAGAGACCTGGAGGGGCTGGACCTGAGTCTGGAGATCCCTCACAGCGACAGAGGCCACCTCTAGCTGCCGGGTGTGGGAGTTGGTCAGTTGGACCTGTTCGATGAGAGCTGCTCGAACCGGACTGGTCGGTACGCTCTCTGTGCCGGCTGGGGTCATCATGGCCAGTTCGTACTGTTAGGGTTTGTGGGAGATCCCAAGTGCGCGACACCAGGCAGAGGTAGAGTTCACCGAAAACTGGCGTACTTTATTAATAGTTCATACAAAGGTCAACACGGAAGGACAAGGAGCAACTAGGAAGCAGGAAACCCAAAATGAACCGAAATGTCCATTTAAGGTCCACCGAGAAAAACACACACGGCAACGAAAAGAGCCCAGTAATCCGCTTCGCGGGTAGTCCCAACAAACAGAGAAAACGGTAAATCCACGGGCTGAGATAAACTCGGAGAGAATACACATGGAGGGAAGAGTAGCCACCTCACCGACACGGTTACGGCACGAACTGGCAACAGGCACTGGGAGACCAGCAAACTTAAGCCCAGCCCTGACGACTAAGCCCAGCCCTGACGAGCTGATTGGCTGCCGGCGCGGGGTGGGCGAGCCGTAACAACGTTAGTGCTAACGTTAGCTTCTTTAGCTTTATCAAAGATGTAGGTACACTCTTCAGCATGTAAATAAATTCTGTGCTTCACCAAGTTTTTCCTCAGGTTCGAGGTATTGCCATGGCCAGCCTTGCATGCTTGGTGACATATATTGCATCGAGCTTTGTCTTGGTCGATTTGAGTAAAGTGTAGCCATACTTTAGACCGCTTGCGAGACGCCATCGCTAATCAGTGTGTGAAAGCATCCGGTCAATTTTCAAAATAATACCGATCGTTGTTTTTTTTTAAATCTTTATTACACTACTACTACTACTACTACTACTACTTTTGGCTGCTCCCGTTAGGGGTCGCCACAGCGGATCATCAGTTTCCATTTCTTCCTGTCTTCTGCATCTTCCTCTGTCACACCAGCCACCTGCATGTCTTCCCTCACCACATCCATAAACCTCCTCTTTGGCCTTCCTCTTCTCCTCTTCCCTGGCAGCTCCATATTCAGCAGAAAATCTTTATTACACAATTACCGAAATTAGTTACCGTTTCACTTTATTTGAATAAGTACTCGCTAGTACCGACCTAATTCGGTCGGTACCTAAAAAGTACCGAATATCGGTACCCATCCCTAGCTGTAACATAACAAAATGTGGGGAAAGTGAAGGGGTGTGAATACTTTCCGGATGCACTCTAAAATTGACTTGACTTGAATAAGGTTCCCAGTGCCTGCAGATGAACAGTAACCCCATAGAATTATGCTGCTGCCACCGTGCTTCACTGTAGGGAGGGTGGATTTTAGGGCATGAGCAGTGTTAGGTTTGCGCCACACATAACGCTTTGAGTTTTGGCCAAAAAGCTCAGCTTTTGTCTCATCTGACCACAAAACCTTTACCCACATCTGGGGTCAAAACTGGGTCTCTCTCATGCTTGGTAGCAAACTCCAAGCATGTTTTTATATGCACAGTTCTGAGCAACGGCTTCTTTCTTTCCATCCTCCCATACAGGCCAGATTTATACAGAGCCCGTGATATGGTTGACTCATGCACATTTACTCCAGTTTCAGCCACTGACCTCTGGAGCTCCGGACCTACTCTGATGTCTGGAGACATGAGCCAGTCACCATCCCGGATGACATGCCACCACCCACCTGACCACCATATGGACACAAGACCCCCCACATGGAGTGAGGTGGAGAGGATGGTAAAGCAGGCAAGATGGATGTCAGCTCCTGGGCCCAATGGTATTCAGTACAGACTCTTTAAGAACACTCCTGGAGTCCTGAAATACCTCTGGAAGCTGATGAAAGTGGCATGGCAGAAAAGAGTCATACCCAGGGCATGGCGAAGAGCAGGAGGCATTCTGATCCCCAAGGAGAAGAACTCTTCCTGCATCAGCCAGTTTCGTCAGATCAGCCTTCTACATGTAGAGGGAAAATCTTTTTTAGCGTGATTGCCCAAAGGCTCTCCACATTCCTGCAAAGAAACAACTTTGTTGATACATCAGTGCAGAAAGCCGGGATCCATGGCTTCTCAGGATGTATGGAGCATGCGAATATCATCTGGCACTAGATACAAGCTGCCAAGAAAGAACGGAGAGACCTGCGCGTGGTTTTCTTAGACCTTGCCAACACTTTTGGATCAGTTCCTCACAAGATCCTGTGGACGGCGTTTGATTTTTTCCATGTCCCCAAAAACATCACAGAGTTGGTCAAGACCTATTTTCAGGATCTCCAGTTCTGTGTCACAACACAGAACACCACCACCACTTGGCAACATCTGGAAATAGGCATCATGGCAGGCTGCAATATTTCCCCTCTGGCGTTCACCATGGCAATGGAGCTCGTCATCCGTGCATCTCGATGGGTGGTGGGAGGCGAAAGGTCCAGGAATGGCCTGCGTCTTCCACCAATCCGAGCATACATGGATGACTTGACCACCATAGCAACAACAAAACCATGCACCAGGCGCCTGCTGCAGAAACTCCAGGAGAACATCAAGTGGGCACGAATGGAGTTTAAACCAAGTAAATCTCGCAGCATCTCCATTGTTAAAGGCCAACTAACAGATGAACGGTTCTGCATTAGTGATCAACCAATCCCCACAGTCCGGGAGAAGCCCATCAAGAGCCTCGGACGGTGGTACAATGCAGACCTCAAAGACACCCAGCAACTGGAGCAACTTCGCAGGATACAATCAGTGGCCTCAGGCAAATCAACAACACTGCACTGCCCGGGAAGTTGAAGCTCTGGTGCTTTCAGTTTGGGCTGCTACCCCGACTCATGTGGCCAATAACCATGTACGAAGTCTCACTATCTCATGCCAATCGCTTGGAGAGGCTAGTGAACTCGCAGGTGAGGAAGTGGCTTGGACTGCCAAAGTGCCTCAGCAGTGTTGGACTCTACGGCAATGGAGCCCTCGCACTGCCAATTTCCAGCCTGGTTGAGGAATTAAAATGTGCCAAAGTGAGGCTGGACATGTCCCTCACAGAATCCCGAGACCAGGTAGAGAGAGGAGTTGCTCCAACCCTAGCAACAGGGAAGAAATGGACCCCGACTGCAGCTGTACTGGAGGCGAAATCTGCCCTCCGCCACCGAGACGTAGTAGGCCATGTTCAACAAGGCAGAGGCGGCCTTGGCCTGGGAGTAAAAACACCTACCTGGCAAAAGGCGACTACTACCGAACGGCGAACTATGGTGGTTGAGGAGGTTCGCCGACAGGAAGAAGCAGCCAGATGTTCTAAAGCCGTAGCACAAGCCAAACAGGGCCGCTGGATGAGGTGGGAGGGTGTTGAAAAGAGGAAACTCACATGGAGTGAGCTCTGGAGCATGGAATCAAACAGGCTGAGTTTCATCATCAAAGCCACATATGATGTCCTGCCCTCTCCCATCTAAATCTCTGGTTTGGAGAGAATCCATCTTGCTCCCTATGTACAGCCACAGCAACCCTCAAGCACATCTTGGTTGGCTGCAAGACCAGCCTTACCCAAGGCAGATACACCTGGCGACACAATCAGGTGCTCAGGTGCTTGGCAGCTGAACTCGATCGCAAGAGGGTTTCAATCAATGCCCAACCCTTCAACAATCAGGAAGGGCCCCAGCGTTTTCCAGCTTTCGTTCGGGAGGGGGATAAACTGAAGGCCAACCCTTCACTTCCCAACTTAGGCTCACTCAACTCAGCCAGGGATTGGGAAATGTGAGTGGACTTAGGCCAGAGGCTCATCTTCCCGACAGAGATCGCAACAACCACCTTGCGACCAGACCTCATCCTCTGGTCCAATTCTAACCAGCTCGCTTACATCATTGAGCTGACAGTCCCCTGGGAGGATGCAGTCGATGAAGCGTACAAGCGTAAGAAGCTGCGGTACGCCAACCTAGCAGCCGAAGCAGAGGACAGAGGCTGGAAGGTGAAGGTGCACCCTGTGGAGGTGGGTTGTAGGGGCTTTGTTGCCAGCTCCACAGCAAAACTCCTGAGGGAACTAGGAGTCAGGGGGCAGGCCCACAGGAGTGATTAAAGAGCTAGCCAACACTGCTGAGAGGACTAGCCACTGGATCTGGATCAAAAGGAGAGACGCCGTCTGGGCTGCCAGGGTGAACAGCTAACCACAGGTCACACACCCAGGACCGATCAACCTGTGGTGGGGCTGCCTCAGTGGAGGGTGTCTTGTGATAAAAGGCCGAAACACCCTGTGATGCTGAGGTAAACAACTGATGATGTGTCCTGGTGGTGGCAATGTCACCTTGGCAGACATCTCCGGTTTAATTCCCACCGAAACTGTTGCAGTGCAAACACTAGGGATTTTCACAACCAGTCCTTTTTTTGAATCTAGAGTGATTGCAGGATCATCTGTGGCTTTCCTCACCAGCCCACGTCTTGCTCAGACACTTAGCTTTGAGGGACGGCCTGTCCTACAAAGCGTCTGGGGGGTGTGATACAGCTTCCACTTTCTGACAACGGATCCAACAGTGTTCCGTGGAACATCCAAACACCTGGATATTATTTTGTATCCCTTTCCTGCCTTCTGCATTTTAATCACTTTGTCTCTTACTTCAGTATTATGCTCCTTTGTCTTAATTTTTTGATGGCGTTCACGCCCGGCTAATGAACTTTACACAGAGTGCTTTTTATACCCATATATGAGACCGTTACTTTAATATCTTACAGGTGCACACTAATTATGTCCAATTGTGTTTACCTGAGTTTGTTTTAGGAATAATTTGTCATTTGTGTAAACTTGGAGCTTTCAGAGCACAAGGGGTTGAATACTTGCGCAAGCACTATATTCTAGTTTTAAATTTATCAATAAAAAGTCAGCAAAACATAGCTTATTTTGGTTTCCGGAACATGCTGTTAGAGCTTATGGGTTCACAAAAATAATACTGTTCAGGAACAGATGTGTGAGTATCTTTTATAATCCATAACTTAGTAATGACTGTCAAGGGGGTTGAAGACTTTTGCAAGGCACTGTAAAAAAAACAAACAGAAATTTACATATGTAATTTCACACGTGCGGCAAACTGCATACATATCCCCCACCTGTCAAGATTTTCGAAGATCTCCCGAACTGTCATGGCTGCCACTACAGCGATGACATAGGCCAGGCAGTCCTGCTGTTTTCCTAATGCTAGCATCTTAGCATAGCGAGGTGTCACGGGGAATGAAGCCATTGCCCTACCCAGCGGGGTGATGGGACAGCTCAACTTTACTTGTTCCATATCTTTTACCCTTGAGAAAGGAGGTTTGAAAGCTTGTTCATATACGACGACTAGGACATTGCTTCATTTATCTCTTTATACGGAGTAAAAAGGCAGCCAACAAACACAGTCAATCTAGCATTTTGAGTGAGACAGAATAGTTGTGAAGACTAACAAGAAAGGTGGGGTTGGTGGGTGAATGGGGTCAGAGAGTGAGAAAGTGAGAGATAATAACAGACAGAAAGACAGGTTGTTACCTTCCGGTGCGAGGCGGCTCTTTCAGAGCTCCCAGTGACACCAGTAACTGCTCAGCTGCAATGAGCGCTTCAGCAGAGGGCGCTGTGGGGAAGGGGAAATTCACCACCTGAGGACACCCAGAGACATTTATCAATTTCTATGAAAACCCCCCATTCTTCTTTCAGTAACACTTATGGTCAGTATCAGGTCTCACTGACCCTGTCTATGTTGAGGTCCTTCATCTGCAAAACCAGGTCTTCCACAGGCCTGCGAGTGATCTCCGCTTCCGAGAACAGACTGAACTCTGCAAATACTGCAGATGAAAACAACCTGCAGAAACATCATAGCAGCCAGTCAATGTAAACACCTGCTGTTAGAACAGTTTCCCATTTTCTTAAAATGAGAGGATTTTTGTCTTTTTTTTGAGGGTGGTTTGTGTGTACTGGACAGGAGGCTGAATATTGACAGGAGAGATGGGACAGAGATACCTTCAGACAGATTTGAACTTAGTACACTGCATTTGAGTTGAGTCACTAGGACAGTCCATGACAGAACATTTGAGAGAAAATTTTCTGAAGTGAACATAATTCCTGGAACCCCTCCCCCACCCACTCCCCAAAAAAACATGACTTAAGACACCAGATCAAAAGTTCTGACCTGTAGCAGTGACCTGGTTCCGTTCGTCCAGCTCTGCCTGCCCTCTGATTGGCTGAGGCTTGGGAAGTCCATGAGACCTTGAAGGAGGACACGCCGGTCACACGGTCATAGTAGCGTTTCTTAACCCGACCACAGTCAACCACGTACTTGATCCCGGGGATGGTGAGCGAAGTCTCCGCCACATTGGTGGCTACTACGCAGAGCCGAGTGCCAGGTGGGGGTGGCCTGAACACCTGTACCACAGAAAGATGCAAATACACACTTAATTAAGACCTAAAGCTTAGAAGCTGGAATTTCTCCCAAGGACCGAGTGACAGTGTGTTCAAACCTTTACACATCACATTTACTGTTCTTTTTTTTCAATCAAGCAAATAAATATACAAGAAAAGACTTGTTTTCGACTGTATAATGCAAAACAACGTGTTCTGGTCTGTTCATTTCTCTGAACACTTGAATTGTTGGTGAAATCTGTTAAATTGTGAAAGTACATACTTCTGTACACCTATCGGTACATAAATAGCCATTCTTGTGCAAATCTTATGGTCACAGGGAAACATTTTAACATTGCATTAACATTACAGAGATGCTCCATTTTCAATTCATATTGCTTTTTTATTGTCTTTTGTTAACCTTACCACTCCTTGTTTTCCAAATTCCATAATTTTTTATTCTGCTATTATATTAGCCAAATACCTCCTCAGGTACAGCTCAAGTTAATTTCATCTTTACAGACCGATGTAACAGGACATTTTATGAAAGCAATCTTACTTTAGCCTGCTGCTCTGTGGCCAAGAGGGAGTACAGAGGAAGGACATAGAGAGGTATGGATGGGTCTGCCTTCTCTTCTAGAAACAACACACAAACAACAGAATTCATATACATCTCTGAAACGGGTTCCAGTGTATTCAGACAACCTGGGGTCTGTCTTAACCTGTGCCTCCTGGATCGTCTCCTAAATCAAGGTCAGAATCCTCATCCTGTTCCTCGCCTATCCCAGCCTGTCTGTCCTCATCTCCCTCATCCACCGGTAAGGCAGAATAGTTGTCCAGGTCGATGCGAGGCAGGGACTAGAAGTGGAGAACACACACATTTTCTCTTAAAATGTCTTCAAATATCCCCATGAACATGTGTAAAGCATATATTTGTTGTTTATCACTAAGCAACAGACACTTTAATAGTCTGAAATAAAATGACTGTAGGCCTTACCACAGCCTTCTTCTGTTTGGCTTTCTTGAACTTTCTAATCTCCTCTGAGTTGTCTGCATCTTCCTCTTCACCTAGGAAGACAGACACACACTGTGTTCAGTTGTTTCTGAACTCAGGGCGAGTGACTAATGCCATGGGGGATTATTTCTGAACTCACCAGTGAATGTGTTACCCTTCCTGAAAGGGAAAGCTTTCCTCAGTCGTCTACACACGTTATGGACCTCTGCCTGGCCAGTCAGAAACACGAGGATACCACCTTAGGACAGTGAAATAAAATCTTCAGTCACTCACCAATGAGACAAGAATCCATCTTTCTACCGGTTGCATGTGTTTTAAGAATTTCTTTATAGTTGTCCAGGGTGGCGTGGCGGTCTATTCCGTTGCCCACGAACACGGGGATCGCCGGTTCAAATCTCTGCGTTACCTCCGGCTTGGTCAGACACAATTGGCCATGTCCGCGGGTGGCAAGCCAGATGTGGGTATGTGTCCTGGTCGCTGCACTAGCGCCTTCTCTGGTCGGCTGGGGCGTCTGTTCGGGGGGGAGGGGGAACTGGGGGGACTAGCGTGATCCTCCCATGCGCTACGTCCCCCCCGACGAAACTCCTCACTGTCAGGTGAAAAGAAGCAGCTGGCGACTCCACATGTATAGGAGGAGGCATGTGGTAGTCTGCAGCCCTCCCCGGATCGGCAGAGGAGGTGGAGCAGCGACTGAGACAGCTCGGAAGAGTGGGGTAATTGGCCAAGTATAATTGGGGCGAAAAAGGGGAGTGTGTGTGTGTCTTTATGCATGCTCGATAATCCAGGTAAAGAAATCACAGAAAATTGAAATAAACCGATTCAATTTCCTGTGATGTTTTAAAAATTAATTGTGAAGTGAAAAGAGCAAAATACAGTAATGTGTCAGTATATTATAAATTCATAATAATTTTTGTATATCTCTCTCTCTCTCTATGTGTATACCTGGGGGTAGCATACGGTGAATCTTGCAGGTCTTGTGGAAGACCTCTCCAGTATAGTCCTCCAGCGGGGTGCGTTTGTTGAAATGGACAGTGACAGGGAATTGCCGGGCTTCAACTTTTATGACAGGTGGAGGTGATGGAAACAGTTTCCTGTTGTCTGTGAAGTCTTCTACCCGCAGCGTAGCTGACATCACCAGTAGCTTCATAGGCATACATTTCTGTAGGGCAAATACATAGAAAAGCAGGTTTACAATAGCAAAAGACACAACAAAAAAAAACTAGATTAACATTTTTTCCAGTGTTCGCTATCTAAGTCTGCACATACAAGGAACTTGAATTTGTGAAATGGCTCAACACAAGGAACACAGATGACATAAAAATGACCTAAGAATAACAATAAGAGGATATGTGTACCTAAGAGTATCTGTCTTTATGCATGCTCAATACTCCAGGTAAGGAAATCACAGAAAGTTGAATCAGTTCATCTGGACACAACGTTTATTGAGAGAAATGCTTCATCACTCATCTGCGTGACCATTTCAGTACCCCCACCCTTAGAAACAACACTGTGGCATAACGAGCAAAACCAACAACCAATTTCATATGCAAATTGCTGTGACCGTTAACTAGAGTTACAATGGCCATGTGTACTATTGACGGAGGGTTGGGGAATAGTTGCAATCAAAGCATTGTAAGATGGCAACAGATGTACTCTTAGCCCCCCCCCTTGGTTCAGGGCAGAAGCATGGGTGTGCTATAGGTTCCCCAGTCTCACCTGTAGTGGCCAACTTGTATATGGAAGAAGTGGAAAAGAGGGCTCTGATGTGCTATCCAGGGATACCACCTCACCATTGGCTCAGATTTGTGGAAAACACCTGGGTTAAAGTTAAATATCAGGATGTACCACATTTCACCGACCACATTACCTCTGTGGACAACCACATCAAGTTCACCACGGAGGGTGTGAAAAATGACAGGTCAGCCTTCTTAGACTGTGAAATTGCATTTGGTGATGGGGGACATTTGATTGTTGATGTTTACTGTAAACCAACACATACTGATCAGTACTTAAGGTTTGACTCTCATCATCCACTGGAGCACAAACTTGGAGTCATCAGGACGGTGTACCACCAAGCTGACAATGTCCCCACCGATAGAGCGGCCGGGGAAGAAGGGGAGAAATCCCACATTAAACAGGCCCTGGTTATGTGTGGTTATCCTTACTGGGTGTTTGTCAAAGCCAGGAAGACGCCCAAACAGTGCACCAGCCGATCAAAGAGAGGAGAAGGACCAACAGCTGTCTAAGCGTAAACCAGTGGTGATTCTGTATGTGGTAGGAGTGTCAGAACAGTTGAGACGCATATTTTCCAAACACCACGTCTCAGTTGCTTTCAAACCCCAAAACACGCAGTGCCAGAAATTGGTCCACTCAAGGATCGGGTCCCCTGGCACAAACGGAGCAATATAGTGTACGCTTTTACATGCCAGGAGGATTGCCATGATTTATATATTAGGGAACCCAAACAGACACTGGCCAAGAGGACGACACAACACAAGAGAGGTAACATCAGGCCAGGACTCCACAGTCTACACCATCTACAGACAAGTGGCCACTCTTTCAAGGATGAGGAAGAATGTGCACATCCTTGAGGGAGGAATGCTGGTTTGAACAGGGAGTCAAAGGGGCCATGTATGTGACGAGGGAATGACCATCCCTGAACTGGGGGGGGGGGCTAAGAGTACATCTATCGCCATCTTACAATGCTGTGATTGCAACTATTCCCCAACCCTCTGTGAATAGTACACATGGCCACTGTAACTCTAGTTAACTGTCACGGCAATTTGCATATGAAACCGACCGTGGTTTTCGGTCGTTATGCCACTGTATTGTTTATAAGGGTGGGATACCTGTAGTCAGCTGAGACTGAAGAGGTTACTTAGATGAGTGATGAAACGTTTCTATCAATAAACGTTGTGTCCAGATGAAGTGATTCAACTTTCTGTGACAGAGTATCTGGGCTGGGGAACGAGTAAAGGGATTATGGGAACAAAAGACAAATAAGGCTGTCAAGAGCACATATTTTGTATAGCAAGGCAAGTCAGAAAGACTTAATGCGTTAAATTCTAGCAAGAGTGGTGTTACTCACCTTGTTTCGGAGTGGGACGATACGAGACAGCAGGCCTATCAGGATGTCAGTGTACACGCTCCTTTCGTGTGCTTCATCTATGATTATAACACTGTACTTCTTCAGCAGGAAATCCTATGGAACAAGATGGAGAGAGTGCTAGCATCATGTAGCCAAGCTCTCAAGTTGAGCATTGGGATGAAAGGGTTGCCCCATTTTCAGTGACCCATGTCGACAATCCACCTTGGGATCAGGGTGGACCTGCACAAAGGTACGATGGAGGTCAAGCGATTAACTGGCTGACATTGCACACCAATGTGACAGAGACTCACAAAAGCCATAAATACAATGGCAACACAACCCTCTCTACCATCTCTTTTTTTTTGGCCCCCCCACCCTTTTCTCCCTAGTTGTATCCGACCAATTATCCCACTCTTCCAAGCCACCCCGGTCACTGCTCCACCCCGCCTCCTTATCCGGGGAGGGCTGCAGACTACCACATGCCTCCTCCAATACATGTGGAGTCGCCAGCCACTTCTTTTCACCTGACAGTGTGGAGTTTCACCAGGGGGACGTAGCGTGTGGGAGGATCACGCTATTCCCTCCAGTTCCCCCTCCCCCCTGAACAGGTGCCTCGACCGACCAGAGGAGACGAGACACTAGTGCAGCGACTGGAACACATACCCACATCCGGCTTCCCACTCGCAGACACGGCTAATTGTGTCTGTAGGGACACCCGACCAAGCCGGAGGTAACACGGGGATTCGAACCACCGAGCCCCATGTTGGTAGGCAACGGAATAGACCGCTATGCTACCCGGACGCCCTCTCTACCATCTCTTGTACTCCCCTCTGCATAATGACTGCTTGCAGTCAGTAAGATTGTCTCATTTTAAGCCTTAGCCTAAGTAATACCATCACGCCAGAGAAACTGCCCATCGTGTTTGGCACCATGTTGAACTGGCTGTAAATAAAGTTTGTGTCCTCCATTTAATGACACAGAACACAAGAGTAGACAACAACTTGACACAATGCCTGACCGGTGTGTCATTCCCATGTCTTACGTAAACGGTTTGACACAGGGACAACACAAGTCACCGGTTTCGTTGAACAAGGGTCTCACACAGGTCAGTCCTGTGCTGGGAAATGCAGGTCGAAAATGGGTCACTGGGGCAAAAAAGGTGTAACAAACTGTCATGTGGATGTACATTAAATGGACAAATTACCTGAAGAGTCTCACGTCTGTAAACATACTCGAAATATGATATTCCACTACAATCAGGGATAGGCAACATGATCCAGAAAGGGCCGTTGTGGGTGCAGGTCTTTGTTCCAACCAAGCAGTTACACACCTGATTCTATTAGTCGACCAATAGTCTTTGCTAAGGAACTTGATTTGTAGACTCAGGTGTGTGACTGCTTGGTTGGAACAAAGACCTGTACCCACACTGGTCCTTTCTGGATCAAGTTGCCCATCCCTGCTGGACACAGCAGGGGGAAATGTAAACATTTTGAAAATGGCTTTCACTGGTCCACATAAATATGAGAAGGATTGATTTGATACATGAGAATTTCTCCTTTGACACCTTTGAACTAATATGTTATTATGAGAACCCTCATAAACACCCGGAGAAAATTAAGTAGGTAGTGTAGTGGTCTATTCCGTTGCCTACCAACACAGGGATCGCAGGTTCGAATCCCCGTGTTACCTCCGGCTTGGTCGGGTGTCCCTACAGACACAATTGGCTGTGTCTGCAGGTGGGAAGCTGGATGTGGGTATGTGTCCTGGTTGCTGCACTAGTGCCTCCTCTGGTCAGTCGGGGTGCCAGTTCAGGGAGGAGGGGGAACTGGGGAGAATAGCTTCATCCTCCCACGCGCTACGTCCCCCTGGTGAAACTCCTCACTACTACTACTTTCGGCTGCTCCTGTTAGGGGTCGCCACATCAGATCATCCATCCCCATCTCTTCCTGTTCTCTGCATCTTCCTCTGTCACACCAGCCACCTGCATGTCCTCTCTCTACACATCCATAAACCTCCTCTTTGGCCTTCCTCTTTTCCTCTTCCCTGGCAGCTCCATATTTGGCATCCTTCTCCCAATATACCCAGCATCTCTCCTCCACACATGTCCAAGCCATCTCAATCTTGTCTCTCGTGCTTTGTCTCCAAACCGTCCAACCTGAACTGTCCCTCTAATATAATCGTTCCTAATCCTGTCCATCTTCATCACTCCCAACAAAATTTTAGCATCTTCAACTCTGCCACCTCCAGCTCCACCTCCTGTCTTTTCGTCAGTGCCACTGTCTCCAAACCATATAAAATAGCTGGTCTCACTACCATCTTGTAAACCTTCCCTTTAACTCTTGCTGGTACCCTTCTGTCACAAATCACTCCTGACACTCTTCTCCACCCACTGCACCCTGCCTGCACACTCTTCTTCACCTCTCTTCTACACTCCCGATTACTTTACACAGTTGAACCCAAGTATTTAATCTCATACGCCTTCGTCACCTCTACTCCTTGCATCCTCACCATTCCACTGTCCTCCCTTTTATTCACACATAGGTATTCCGTCTTGCTCCTACTGACTTTCATTCCTCTTCTCTCCAGTGCATACCTCCACCTCTCCAGGTTCTTCTCCACCTGCAACCTACTCTTGCTACAGATCACAATGTCGTCCGCAAACATCATGGTCCACGGAGACTCCTGCCTGATTTCGTCCGTCAACCTGTCCATCACCACTGCAAACAAGAAAGGGCTCAGAGTAGATCGTTGATGTAATCCCACACCTCCACCTTGAACCCATCTGTCATTCCCACCACACACCTCACCATTGTCACACTGTCCTCATTACATATCCTGCACCACTCCTACGTACTTCTCTGCAACTTCCGACTTCCTCATACAATACTACACCTCCTCTCTCGGCACCCTGTCATATGCTTTCTCTAAATCCACAAAGACACAATGTAACTCCTTCTGGCCTTCTCTATACTTCTCAGTCAACACTGGTGAAACTCCTCACTGTCAGGTGAAAAGAAGCGGCTGGCGACTCCACATGTATCAGAGGAGGCATATGGTAGTCTGCAGCCCTTCCCGGATAGGCAGAGGGGGTGGAGCAGGGACCGGGATGGCTTGGAAGAGTGGGGTAATTGGTACAATTGGGGAGAAAATAAAAAAATAAGAAACAAATAAAAAAAGAAAGTAATTTTGTTAAGCATCAAAGGTGATAAAAATCCAACTTGTCATATTGTTATAATTGTTGTATAACTATTTTTAGACCATACTGAAATAACTGTGACAAGAAAGCTCTTTGCTCCCCCATAATTCATGAGAGGAGGAGAAGCTTTGCTCTACTGCCGGGTCATCTCACTTAGTGTATGTTTTGGGTTGTGTGCACACACGTTTATGAAGTACAGCAGGGCAGGAAATACCTTCTGGATTTCTTTCAGAAGAACACCATCTGTCATAAACTTGATCTTGGTGTCACTAGTAACATTCCCTTCATATCGAATCTGGTATGACACCACCCTAAAAACAGAGAGAAAAAAAAACCCCATTGAGATTTAAAAAAATAAATGTTTCCAACAGGAGGGAAATTTCAATTCCCAAAGCAGGTGACAAAATTATGAGAAGAAATACTAATAACTTTTTTATCCTAGTTCTGTGTATAATTTTGAAATAAAGCTTCTTCCTTGGAGATAAGGTTCTCTATGCTTAACACTTGTATAATATGCCAAGTAAAATAATCTCCGACCTCGTGGACAGGTTCATCTCCTTGGCCACTCTTTGGGACATGCTGACAGCTGCCACTCTCCTTGGTTCTGTGATGCCTATAATACCATCGCCACTGGGTGCACAGAAGGAATGAAGAGAAGGATGGTGATAACGCACTATTCGTGTAACTCGTATATGTCTTTCCAGAGCCGTTCAAGTGAGGCATTTAAGAACTTTATGAAAAAAGGGGATAAATGAAGTATTACCTTGCAAAGCCAGCTTCGTAGAGGAACTGAGGCACCTGGGTGGTCTTTCCGCTCCCCGTCTCTCCACAGAGAACGACACAGGGGCTCTCCTTCACTGCCTCCATTATAACCTGCTCTTCTGCAAGCACTGGCAGCTTCAGACGAGCCTCCTGTTTAGACGTAAGGACCGAGTAATACATGAACCAAGTCCTCACACAAAGACCACCCTGCAAAACACTTGGTACCTCTCTCTCTCTCTCTCTCATCAAGAAGACTTACTTGTATTTCTGGTAGTCTATCAACTGGAATGAAGACAGCAGGCTGGGAAGGTTTCTTGCTCTGGACTTTCCTCTCCTCCTCCTCCTTTACAACTTTTACTGTCACCTGTTCCTCTGGCTTCTCCCCCTGTTTCACCTCTGTCTCCTGACATGAGGAGGTGGTTTCCTTAGCTTCAACCACATCTGTGGTCTCCATTCTTCCATCGTCACCATCGTCTTCATCAGAGGAAGTGTCCAGATCACTAGTCTCTTCTCCCTTTTGCTCTTCGTCCTCTTCCTTCCATTTTCTTTTCCTCTTTCTGTTAGCACCACTTAGGCTGTTGATCTTTGGCCCTGAGCCTCCATCTTCCATGCCATCTGGTGTCCTAATAAGAAAACGGACATTGAAGACCACTACTGCCAACCCCATACTGAGAAACTCAGACCAATGGCACTGCTTCAGTGACAGTCTACATTTAGCCTGGATTACATCAGACATGTGTAGATGTGTGCACATACTCTTTACTCTGGTAAAGTTTGTCCCCTGTGCCCAGTTTGGAAGTGGTGTATAGCAGCTTGAGTTCAGTTTCTGGGAGCTGTACCTCTGCAAGCTTGGTCAATATTTCCGCTCTCTAAAATAGATAGGGGAGGAGTGGCATATGTTAGAATGTTGTTCTTCACTTTGTTTGATTTTTCCCACTTGCTGCCAAGGCTCCTTGAAATTTTTAAGTTTTAAGTTTATATGCCATCTGCAGAAGTTGCACACGATGTTGCCAGTGCAATTATATATAAAAGGTAAAAATGTAAAAAAAAAACGTAAAATATGTGAAGGAAAATATAAAGGTAAAAAACGAAAAACAGGACAAAAGAACAGAAGGTAGCATTCTCCATTCTTAAGGCACAAACCATTCAACAGTGTGTGTATGCAAAATTACAATTATCTGACAGATAAGATTAATAAATCTATCCCAAACAAATCCCAGTCTTCTACTGTTTTGAGCAGCTCCCCTTAGCTGACGCTAAAATTCATTTCTCATAGGCACCTGTCCATGGTCCAGAGTTAGTGCTTGAAAGTAGTCTAATACAGTAAATTGCTGCATGGATTAATGAGAGTTACAGTGAGCAGATAGTCACAGTCTGATGACATGGGATTAAATTGTCTTGGAATTCTTCAGTGTTCCTTAAATAAAAAGTATCATTACTATTCTAAATCACAATTTTCTTGCATTTAGCAACTGACACCTACTTGAATTTTTTTCTCCTTAAGCTCCAAGACCCTCTCCAACTGTTTCCTCTGCTTCTTAGTGAGGGGCTTTTTCTTTGAGATAGGGTTCTCTATGCCTTTCTTCTTCTTGGCTTTGCTGGCTGGAAGGACCAAAGCATTACTCTCATCCACCCCCTTAAGTTTGTCTCCATCTGTGAAGAGGAAACGAGAAACATCAGAAGCATGAATAACATCAGACAGTGACATCAACTATCATTTAACTTGGATCATTTCGCTGATTGCTTCACTTGTTACACGTTATTTTCTCCATTTGTTTACCTTCCAATTCCAACACAACGTCTGTCTTCACACCCCTCGCTGGCTGTTGAGTGTCACTCTGTTGTCTCCCCTTCCAGTTATATTTCCTTCTAAGTCTCCCCATCTCTTTGAGGCTTTATTAACCTTAAGCAGAGTAAAGGGGACTATTATATAGAGACTAATCAATTGATGTAGAACATATCAATCCAATATATCAACAAAATGGTACTGAAACGAATTTTCTCAGCTGGTAGTCGATTATATAACTCAGTAATTTGTGACGTTAGACGTCCGACAGATAACTTCGCTATCGTATTGCTAATTTGCTAGTAAGGATAAGGCAAGCTCATTTTAAAACACTTTCTTTCAGCCAGCTATCAAAACAGAAAACTAAATAACTGATAATTAATAATATACCGACCTTTTATACTTAACCAGCCCGGTAATATGTTGAGTCTTTAAATGCTGCTTTAAACCTGTATACTTCCAGACCTTTTTTTCCCCTGTTAAAAGTTTTTTGGTTTTTTTTTTGTCTAGGGAGTTGTTCCTTATCCGATGAGAGGGTCTAAGGATGGGACATTGTGTTGCTGTAAAGCCCCTTGAGGCAAATTTGTAATTTGCGATATCGGGCTATACAACCTGACCAGCACAAATCTCACGTGTAAACATGCCCTGTCCGTGACGTAACACAGCTCGGCTATGGAACGTGGTCTAGAAAGAAAGGTTCCGGTATGAAAACATCATGGGGCAGCTTCTGGTATGAAAACATTTATTTATTTATTGCTTAATTACAAGAAAATTTTACAGAACAAGTTTGGGAATAAATACAAAACGAAGGACGAAAATAAATCAACAATGGTGGAAATGATGGTTCAGTACAATTGCGTGAATATAATCAGAATAATGAAAAAATAAGAGACTAAAGAATATTTTACAAACAACCCAAAAAGCACAAAAAAGAAACAAAGAGGGTAATTGAAAGGAGCATAACAGAGCAAGGTAAGAGACTTTAAAATTACGAGAACTGAGATATAGATGTATACAATATTTTAACCCGTTTCATTTTTTCCATATTTTTCAGCGACTTAAAGTAGTTGGCAAAGCTATGCAAGAAAACGGTGAAAAAGGGGGCGCTGCTGTTCCATTTACAAGGATGTATATGATAATTGGCCAAAATAATTACGAGGTTAACAAGATCTGAAATTTTTGCATTTAAATTGACCATAAGATAAATAATGTCATTATATATAAAATAAGGTATGTCATCCCGTTTTAAAGACAACCAATTATGAATATCAGACCAAAAACAAATTAGCATATGAGCAGTTAAAAATAGATGGCCAATAGTTTCAGCTTCTGAAGAACAAAGGATGAGGATCCACTTTAAATTTAAATCTTTTGTGAAGAAAGTCACTAACAGGGTATATCGCAGATACTATTTTAAAGTAGGTTTCTTTGACATTAGGAGCAACAGGATAAGATACATAAAAAGAAAAGGATTGCCTCCTTAAGGGCCTCACTGTTATCCCGTACAAGACAAGAGTTAAAGTCCGCGAAATTTTTATATTTGAAGACTAAAGTAACTTTTTTGTTATCACATCTTTAATCCAGCAGATTGACATTATCACCCTTTAGAGAAGGCAAAGAAGGTACAACCGAAGAATATTGTATACTGCTTTGTAACATTCGAAGTAAAGGAATGGGAATTGCTTTGCAGATTTTTTCATAACCTTTTCTTGAAATAGTAATTCTGTATTTAACAGTAAACTCGTTGAAGGATAATCAGAGTCCATCTGAATCCAGTAAGTCATGTACAAATGTTAAACTGTCATGGTTGTGTGGTCTGGGTCAGCTAGGCCCATCCGTTTCCCATTCCCCGATTTGGCTTGCCATTTCTGCCCCTGCTTTGCTCACCTGTCCCCATTACGTGATTGGTTTGCCATGTCTGTTCCTCCCACTGTGTCACTCTCGTGTTCCCCATTCTCTTACTTAGCTTGCCATTTCTGTTCCTGTCCTCCCTTGCTCACCTGTTCCCCATTCCCTAATTGGCGAGCCTGTTCCTGCCCTGCCCTGCTCACTTGTTCCCCATATCCCTGATTGGCTCTCCGGCCGTTATATATTCCCCCTGGTTGCCCTGGTGCATTGTTAAATCGTCAGACTGACTCTTGGTAGCTGGATGCTGCACGCCTTGTACCAAGCCTTCCCGGATGTCTGTAGCTTCTGTTCCTAATTATATAAGTTAGTTTGTGTTAATAAATCATCGTTCTGGCCCAGAAGGCTCATTAATATTCATAAAAGATTGGCTGGTGAGTGGCAGGGGAAGGCTGATAATATTCATAAAAGAAACACTACCTGAGTGGCAGGGGGAGGCTCATTAATATTCATAAAGAAGGTCTGCCTGATTGGCCAGTGAGTGGCAGGGGAAGGTTCATTAATATTCATAAAAGAAGCACTACCTGATTGGCCGGCGAGTGGCAGGGGAAGGCTCATTAATATTCATAAGAGAAGCGCTACCTGATTGGCCGGTGAAACGTTGCCGCTCTGACGTTCACGTTGCTCCTGTCAAAGCACGTTATTCCTTCGTTGCCCTGTCAATGCTTGGCTAGTCAACTACGTCAGCTAGCATAAGTTATAACCGATCTTCGCCCATAACATCAATATACTATACATATTGATCCCCTAACCACTATCCGTTAACAAAAGGAAATGTATTAACGCTCGTTTACCTTACGCTCATCTCCTCAGCATGTCTTGACAGGAGCAACGCAAACGTCAGAGCGAGCAGCAACGTTTCACCGGCCAATCAGGCAGCGCTTCTTTCATCAATATTAATGAGCCCTCACCGACCAATCAAGCAGCGCTTCTTTCATCAATATTAACGAGCCTCCCCTCGTTTCGGTAATTCGTCAGCGGCGACTCTGCATTTGGGTCCTCTCTTCCTGCTTCTGGTGTGACATTTTTTTCATAACCTTTTCTTGAAATAGTAATTCTGTACTTAGAAGTCCATCTGAATTCAGTAAGTCATGTACAAATGTTAAACCATTGTCAAACCAATCGGCTCTGAAAATAGGTTTTCTGTTTATGGTAATAACCCCGTTGTTCCATAATAAAGAATCGACCCTTCGCTAAGCCCCGCCCTAGAACAGCCACTGTCCAATCCTACGTTAGTAACCGTTACTAAGCAGGGGAGGCCTGGCAAGCTATCAAGGAAATGCCGAAGCGGTGCGCTTACGGTACCTGTAAATCAGACAGCAGATATCCTAAAAGTTTGGAGGATGGGGTCGTATTTTTGGCTTTTCCTAAGCGTAAAACACAAGAGGAAAAATGTCGAATGTGGATCAAACAGCTGAATCCATCGAGGATAAACAAAAACACTTCTGTTTGCTCCAAGGTAAGCTTGCTAACGTTAGCTAGCCTAGCTAGCTAGGTTAGCTAACGTGACAGTCAACTGGTCTCCGCTTTCGATCCTGTCTAGCCTTTGCGACCACCACCGATGATACGGGCACAGCCTTTATTTTACCACCTCTTGGTTTGTGCCATTGTTGTGGAAAGCTTGTGCAGGATTTAGCTGACTCGTCTGTTCTTGCCTTTATAAGATCCAGTGTATGGATCAAGCCCACGACGTGTGAGCAATATCCTGGTGCACTTTAAACAAACGGGAAAGTGCATGTGAGCTCCCCTGATCCAGCTGGCTAGCTAAAACATAGCCTAATGTTAGCTAGAGCTGAAAGCTAGCTAGTAGGCTATATGGACTCATAACTAAATGTCAGCTTAAAATACAACTCAAAATACAACTATCTATATTGTCTTACCCTGCTGTACACGAGCATTGTTGTTCATTTATCTCCTTGTCCTTAACGTGAATAGTTAAGACGTGGGGTGCCTGGGTCTTATATTGGGACCTGTAGGCTTTAGCCTCGATTTTAATTTCCCCTTCATTCACACGCTGACAAATTATATCATGGCTGTAGCTTTCAAATGCATATTGCAAGCCTTTCTGTCTACTTCTCTCTGATATCTCCTTGCTTTTCCAGAAATTGGATGTCAATTCACCTGGAATATCTGTCACTGACATGACAGTAAACGCCATGTTTAAATTTCGCGGACGGACGATAGCTTGCCAGGCGTAGCAACAGTAACCAAGGGGGCGGGGCTTAGCGAAGGGTCAATTGTGTGGGGAATATTTGTGGGTAAATCATTCCCCCCCCCCATAATGTAGTCCTTGTTTGTGGAACTCACAGTTTTATATGCATTTTTGACACATAAAAATCACACTTAAGCAAAAAGTCAATCCCTCCAACCTTATTGAATATTTTGTTAGGGATATGGTACCATGTAGATTGATGTTTTGAAATACATTTTAACCATTTGACTCTTGAAAGCTGAAAATACAGATTCAAGTTACATGACTTTTAATCCCCCATTGACATAATCTCTGACTAACTGTGATTTGCGTTGAATACTGAGTTTTGTTTCTCCAAATGAACTTAAATATAATGGATTTCGGTGAATTTATCACTTTTGATGAAGTACACAAAGAGTGGCAAGAGCAGATGAGCCTTGATAAACCCTCCGCTTTGGACAGAATGATACGACCCAATAGATCCCTTTATGCGCGCGCAGAACGTGTGGCAAAACATAGCCGAGAAACAACGTGCGAAACAAAAGCGTATTAAACTGAGAAAAGTTAGAAATGTGAGAAGATGGACATCTCAGAATACTGTAGCGAATTCGGGGGGCAGCCGGGACGCAAACCCGGGTCTCCCGCACTATGGGCGACTGCGCTAACCAGTCAACTAAAGCAGTGGTTCTCAACCTTTTTGGGGTCCTGGACCCCCTGCGTATTTTTGATCTACCTTGAGGACCCCTCCACCTGATCTTGGGGGAGGGGGGTTGCAATTTGATAGAAACAGTAGAAACTGCATTTTAAATTGCATTATAGCATTTATTCACTCTTTGGGGCAAAAATAAGAGCTTTCAGTTGTAACTTAGATATAGTTAACAAAACAGAATTCTTATGCAGTAACTTTCAGATATATGTAACAAAACAGAATATTTATTCAGTAACTTTCAGATATATGTAACAACAGAATTTTTATGCAGTAACTTTTAACAATGCAAACGGGAGCGAGATCTCTTATTAAAATACAATAAATTACACTTGTGAAACAGATGTAATTAGAGAAAAAAGTCCTGTTACCCTTTATAGTTTAGGTAGATAAAGGTCTCAGTCACATTTGAGTAAAATAATCCTATTTCTATAAATGTCATAGGATCTTTTTTTTAAAGATATTTTATTTTCACGGACCCCTTGCAATTACACCACGGACCACTAGGGGTCCGCGGACCCCCGGTTGAGAAACACTGAACTAAAGGGTCCGACCCGTTAGCCAAGGGCTAGCGAGTCTACACATCAGAGGTCGTTACACTACCCCCCTCCCCTTCGGCAACCGCGGCCCGCGCTTCAGCACATTGTGGCGAACGTAGAAGCAACGACAAAATTAACTTTGCAGCCCCTTTATTGAACTCACACAGAAACAAGAACTTACAGAAATCTGACACAATACACGGTGGTCATCTACTCGAACAACAAAGTTGTTCAGGGTTTCAGTTCCAAGGTTACACAACACAACAGAATGACAACTACAATTACACCACAACAAATAGTAATCACATAAACACATAAAACCATATAAAACACTTACAAAACATTTAATAACAACTGACAATCTGCACGCAGCGCCTGATGGGTAAAACAGGACAATTGGCACAATTCTGACGGGGTAGCAACTTCGCTACAATATCAACTCCCTCACGCCTCCGGACGCACGCCCTCCCGATGGCCTCACGGTCTCACCAGACCACCAATGTAATGAATTCGGTTGGCAACCGGGAACCGCTGCAGCCGGGACACGAACCCGGGCCTCCCGCACCACGGGCGACTGCGCTAACCAGTCAACTAAATGATCCGACCCGCTAGCCAAGGGCTAGCGAGTCTACAAATCTGTGGTTGTTACGATATGTTGAAGGTCTAAGCAAGGAAGACAGAAACCATTACGAATCGAAACTGACGCTAAGCACTGGAGAGAAACTTCCCGATCCGTTCATGCTTGCTGAAGCTCAGTGGACAAGTGACATCACGAAGCTGCCAAACACCGGTTGGAGGGATGTCACTGAACACCTCATAGACACACCAAGTATATTTACGAAAGAATCAATGAAGGCATACAAGTCACTTTGTTGGTGGACATGCCCAAGACTGCTTTTACTATCCGTTATCGAAGGATAAAAAGTTTTGCATCATCAAATCAAAGATAAGCCCTCGTAGTTTAATTGTTTGTATATGTGTATAAATAAGGAATTTTACCAAGACTACCTCGTCGACTACTGTCGTTTTCTTTCCAAACTGCAAAGTCGCCATATTTTGCTTCACTGCAAACATTTCTTTGGCTTTGAACTTGGTAATAATATGCATAATCTCTAGAACGTTGCATTTCACCACAATCATTCTTTACCAAACAAATAGACCATCTTCAGTGGGAAAATGTTTGACACAGAATGGGCATATTGTGGTGGACACGTATTGGGGACAGAATTCAACCCAGGAACTAAGGGTTAAGTCATGGTTGCCCTGGCAGGTTAACGCAGGGTTAAGTTATGGTTGTCCAGCCAGTTTTCTGGTTTTTCTTGCCACCTCCGCTCAGTCGAGCTGTGGGTTTTGTTTGTCTCGCTGATTTACCGTGGATTAAAGAAAGTTGCCTACACGGCTAAAGTGTGAACCTACGGTCTTCTCCGTTACTTCGGCTCTACACTGGTGACCCCGACGTCGGTTTTCGGATAAGTTTTCTGAAACCACACACATTATGGCTACGAACGCCGTTGCAATTAAACTGCCGGAGTTTTGGGAGTCTTCCGCGGCTACATGGTTCGCGCAGGCTGAGGCACAGTTCGCGCTCAGAGACATAACAGCAGACGAGACCAGGTACTACTACGTAGTGGCAGCGCTGGGGTGCGATACGGCTTCCAGGATAAGCGGTTTCATAACCAACCCACCGGCCGATGGTAAATACGCCGCACTTAAACATCTCCTCCTTGAAACTTTTGAACTGTCAGCAACGGAGAGAGCACGTCGCCTCTTCGCAATTCAGGGCTTGGGAGATGGCAAACCATCGGAGCTAATGAGCAGGATGTTAAACCTACTGGGTCAAGAAAAGCCATGTTTCCTGTTTATGGAGCTGTTTCTGCGCAACATGCCGCCCCACGTCCAGACTGCGCTCGCTAACTCCACCATCACTGATCCCCGTGAGCTGGCAAAGGAGGCTGACCGATTCTTCGTCGCTACACAACGTTCCTCCCATGCCGGGGTGCTGGCTCCTACCTTCACTGGCCCCCCGCCGACATCGCGGGCGTGGCCCGACGGTGGCGCCACAGCATCAGACCGCTACAAGCCCTCTGGACTCTGTATGTACCACGCTCGATTTGGTGCGAAAGCTAAACGGTGCCGTTCCCCCTGCAACTACAGGCCGACGGGAAACGAGAGGGCCAACACTCAGTAGTGGCCATGAGTGTTGGCGATACGAGCAGGCTACTCTTCATCCTCGACACCATCTCCGGTCGGCGATTTCTTTGTGACACGGGCGCACAGAGAAGCGTGCTCCCTGCTACTGACGTCGACATCATGGGCGGGGAGCGGGGCCCCCAGTTGGCGACGGCTGACGGCAGCCCTATCCACACCTACGGCGTGCGGTCTGTAGAACTGTGTTTTGGTGGACAACGTTTCACGTGGGAGTTCGTCATGGCCAATGTAACGCTTCCCCTCCTCGGAGCTGATTTTTTGTGCGCTTACGGTTTGCTAGTGGACATTCAGAACAGCCGTCTGGTCGATGCCTTAACCTTCTCCTCCTTCGCATGTACGCGGAGGGAAGCGGCCTATGCAGGTCTAGCCAACTCTCTCTCAGAGGCAGACAAGTTCACCCGCCTCCTCGCTGAGTTCCCTGACCTCACCCAGCCTACCTTCTCTGCACCCACCGCTAAGCATGGGGTGGAGCATCACATTGCTACGAAGGGGCCCCCGGTCTACGCCAGAGCCAGGCGTCTCGACCCCGCCAAACTCGCCATTGCCAAGTCTGAGTTCGAGCACCTGGAACGCATGGGGATCATCCGCCGCTCTGACAGCCCGTGGGCGTCCCCACTCCACATCGTCGCTAAGCCTGATGGAGGTTGGCGCCCATGCGGGGACTACCGCCGACTAAATGACGCCACCACGCCTGACCGCTATCCTGTCCCGCATATCCAGGACTTTTCTGCAAACCTGTCTGGCAAATGCGTCTTCTCAAAAGTCGACCTGGTCCGTGGTTATCATCAAGTTCCCGTGCACCCCTCAGACATCCCCAAGACAGCGGTGACAACCCCATTCGGCCTATTTGAATTCCTACGAATGCCATTTGGACTCAAAAACGCGGCCCAGTCCTTTCAGCGGCTGATGGATTCAGTGCTCCGTGGCCTTGATTTCATCTTCGTCTATTTGGACGACATACTCATCGCCAGCGCCTCCAAGGAAGAACACCTGTCCCATCTTCATGCCCTCTTCACACGCCTCAGCCAGCATGGGCTGATCGTCAACCCGGCGAAGTGCCGGTTCGGGCTGACAGCCATTGATTTCCTCGGGCACCGCATCACTGGGGACGGGGCAGTCCCCCTGCCCTCAAAGGTGGAAGCGGTGGCGGCCTTTCCGCGCCCCCAAACAGCTCGTGCGCTCAGGGAGTTCATCGGGATGGTGACATTCTACCACCGCTTCATTCCTCGAGCCGCCTTTATCATCCGGCCACTGTACGAGGCGCTGAAAGGCATGTCCCCCAACCAGGCGGTCGACTGGACAGCAGAGCGGGACCGTGCGTTCACCGAGACTAAAGCTGCGCTCTCCCAGGCTACCCTGCTAGCGCATCCTTCACCTACAGCGCCTATTTCCATAACCACGGATGCATCGGACTATGCTGTTGGTGCGGTTCACGAACAGTGGGTGGGGGGGGCTTGGCAGCCTTTGGCCTTTTTCAGTCGCCAGCTTACACCCCGAGAGCGCAAGTATAGTACTTTTGACAGGGAACTCCTCGGTCTCTGGCTCGCCGTCCGGCATTTCCGTTTCCTGCTAGAGGGCCGCGAGTTTACTGCGTATGTGGACCACAAGCCCCTCACGTTTGCCATGTCCAAGACGGCCGAGCCATGGTCCGCTCGCCAGCAGCGACAACTCTCCTACATTTCGGAATTCACTACCGACATCCAGCACGTCGCTGGTAAGTCTAACCAGGTAGCTGACTGCCTGTCTAGGGCAGTGATTGGAGCGGTCCACCTAGGCCTTGACTATGCACAGATGGCTGCGGACCAGGCCACGGACCCGAGCATCCTCCGTCTCCGGGCCTCCGACACGGGGCTCCGCCTGCAGGACGTTCCTTTCAGCGACACAGGTGTCACCCTCCTGTGTGACGTCTCCACAGGACAGCCCAGGCCCATCGTCCCGCACAGCTGGAGACGCCCCGTATTTGAAGCTGTGCACGGCCTCTCTCATCCAGGCGGTAAGCCATCCGTGCGCCTGACCTCTGCTAAGTTTGTGTGGGAGGGACTTAAGAGAGACGTGAAAGCGTGGGCCGACTCGTGTGTTGCCTGTCAGCGGGCTAAGATACACCGCCACATTAAGGCGCCCCTGGAACGCTTCGCAGTGCCGGAGAGACGATTTGACCATGTCCACGTCGACCTGGTTGGTCCCCTACCCCCCTCCCATGGGTTCACCTACCTCTTCACTGTGGTGGACAGGACTACGCGCTGGCCTGAAGCTGTTCCCCTGGCATCCACGACGTCTGCTGATGTGGCCCGGGCTTTTATTGGGTCGTGGGTCTCACGTTTCGGTACGCCTTCCGACCTTTCATCTGACCGTGGGCCACAGTTTACCTCAGAGCTATGGAATGCTGTGGGTGAGGCTCTGGGCGTCAAGCTTCATCGCACTACCGCCTACCACCCTCAGGCGAACGGCCTATGTGAGCGCTTCCACCGGTCCATGAAGGCTGCGCTTCGGGCTACTCTCAAGGACTGCAACTGGGTTGACAAGCTCCCATGGGTCATGCTGGGCCTGCGGACCGCCCCGAAGGAAGACCTACAAGCCTCCTCTGCGGAGCTGGTGTACGGCACGCCGCTGCGAGTCCCAGGCGATTTCATGCCCAATGCAACGCGTCCCTGGTCAGCTGTGGACCAACGAGCCTCCTTGCTGGACGGGGTCAGAGCTTTCACACCCGTCCCTACCGCCCAACACGGCGCTCCGGTGTCCCAGGTGCCCCCAGGTCTGCAGTCAGCGGACTACGTGTTCATCCGTCACGACGCACACCGCCCCCCTCTGCAACCCCCTTATGACGGCCCCTTCCGCGTCCTGGAACGGGGAACTAAGCACCTGGTGGTGGATTTTGGGGGCACGGCCGAGCATGTTTCAGTGGACCGAGTTAAACCCGCACACCTGGACTTGACGCAGCCGTTGGAGTTAGCCCAACCTCCTCGTCGCGGTCGTCCCCCGGCTCCGCCTCCTCCCCCCGTGGAGGCCCGAGCTGCCTCTTCTGCTCCTCAGGCCGACCTCCACAGGCCCGCGTCAATGCCTCCCACAGACACTCCGGCCCCTGTTATCCGGAGCCGCCGCGGACGGCCTATCGTCCACCCGCGCCTGCCTGACTTCGATTACTAGGGCGAATTCTGGGGGGGCTCATGTGGTGGACACGTATTGGGGACAGAATTCAACCCAGGAACTAAGGGTTAAGTCATGGTTGCCCTGGCAGGTTAACGCAGGGTTAAGTTATGGTTGTCCAGCCAGTTTTCTGGTTTTTCTTGCCACCTCCGCTCAGTCGAGCTGTGGGTTTTGTTTGTCTCGCTGATTTACCGTGGATTAAAGAAAGTTGCCTACACGGCTAAAGTGTGAACCTACGGTCTTCTCCGTTACTTCGGCTCTACAATATAACTTCAACGCAACCTTTACCACAGCACCTACAATTAGCAACACTATCTGGGGAAATACCAATGAATGAATTTTCTGTTGAAATCACGAAGCCAGAATCCCAAAGCAAAAAAATCGCCATGCTTCTCAGACCTTCATGTACTATGGGCATTCAAGGCAAGCTTTTCACGACCACAACCCCACCTTGTTTGCTCTGATGTAAATTTGAAGCTTTCTGGGTAGCAGATTCTCCTAACTAGTGACTGAGAGGGAAAGTCGGCATTTGTATGACAACATGCCTTCATTACAGAGGCAGATATTCTGGCTGCCTTGTGAGAAAACCAACTCCGTGAGGATGCTTGCTTCCCGGCGTCATTTTCAACCATCTCTACCAGCTCTTTAGTAACGTTTATCTCTATTTTTCTCACAATGCTTCAACAGATCACTGAAATTTAGGTGTAAGGTATCTGGGTCAGTCAGTTCTGTCATACAGTTGGATAATTTCTTGGCATTGGGCAGTACTAGTCAGAATAAGGTGACACAATTTGCAGAATTCCTGGCTTGCAGTTGTTCTTGTTGTTTTTTTCATATAAATTATGGACGTTGTAAAGTTTTAAAATAAAAACTCAAATATCATGAAGCTGCGTTTTGGAATCTTTAGTGAAACTTTTGCATAACGACGACGTCACATCTGCAAGCGTATCTACTACCCATGGCTACTAACGCTCCTCTCTCACTCCGCTACTTCCGGGCTCGACGTGAACCAAGAACGTCTCACATATATGACACTTTAGCCTAGAACGCCCCCTTGTGACCAGAATAAACAAAACTAACACCAGAAACATTACTAAAACATGTTACAAAGCATGGACATTACAGACGTCAGCCGCAGAAGATTCGGGAACAGCACTGCTTGTCTTTTTCTTGACATGATGTGAGTCAACGAGCAACTCTGCACCAGCCGATTCAATTCTCTTATCCAATTACCCGACCGACCAGAAGAGGCGCTAGTGCAGCGACCAGGACACATACCCACATCCGGCTTCCCACCCGCAGACACGGCCAATTGTGTCTGCAGGGGACGCCCGACCAAGCCGGAGGTAACACGGGGATTCGAACCCGAGATCCCCGTGTTGGTAGGCAACGGAATAGACCGCCACGCGACCCGGACTTCCTTTTCTCTCACGTATAAAGGAATAAAGCACAGGACTCAAAGAAAAAGATTTTAATGTAACAGTGATTTAGCGGGTGGCAGCCCAGGGGCTGGTTCATTGAACAGGTTGGGGGAGTGTATTGCATAGGTTGCTGTTGTTGTGAGACAGTCAGAATGAAAAGAGCACCTCAGCCTCCCTCCTGCTGCTGTCCATGACGTCACACAGTTTCGGTACACTGGAGTCCCTCTAATGCCAGGTTAAGCAAGTCCAATGGCTTTAAAATGGACAATGATGGAAAATAAATCACTGGCTTGAACATTTGAGATTATCGGTCACCTCTGGCTGTGGTTAAAATTCATGCAACAACATTGTAGATGTGTTCAGAAGAGGCTTCTGGAGAAACGTTTCACATCCTAATTACAAATACTTTCATGTTCAGAATAAAGAAAGTGAAACTCTTTTTCATCACCCTTCCTTCCGCCTGTCACCCAAAATGCACATATTCAACAGATTTGTACAAACAACACTTGTATCAGTTTGCTCATTAACATCAATGATAGATGAGCTTGTAGCTTCTCCAAAGATCACAATGTTAACATCTGAAATAGTTTTTGGCTTTAGTATAAATAAGATAATACTCCATTTAAGGAATTAGGTTCCCTTTAAAAACATTTAAATGTGTTCAATTGTCAGGTTTTCCCAAACCATGTTTTGCGGTGTTCTGTTCTGCAAGCAAAGTCTTCAGTAAGTTTGTTAAAGCGTTTCTCAGTTGACAGCAAAGCAGAGTAAGGACACAGGAAAAAGAAAAAAAAAATTTGCCCTCCATGAACAGAAAGTCACCTCAGTACCACTTTTCATATAATTTGCATAAAACTCAAAAGCTTGGCCAAAAGAAAAGCCACACACCGCCCTCTTAAAACTCACAATAAAACTGGGAGAGGCCCCACACTGAAGGGACAACCCAGCACTAGGGCCACACTGACAACACCGTTTCACACGTGTGTAGTATTCAGGTCAGATATATGCTTTTCACAGGTTGATGTATTTTCAAGTCTAGCCTACTGCACAGAGACAGCTTGTGTTTTCAACGGGGACACAAAATGAAAAGGCGAGCCTTGCTGTAACATCTGGGTTTGTCTAGACGACACACCATCAAAAGAAGAAACAAAACAAAACAAAAAAGGGCCAACTAGTAGTCCACCTCTGATTTTGCAAATTCTTTCATTTATTGTGTTTTGCACGATGAAGCTGCGCGTTTCTGAATCTTGGATGATTCCGCAGGAAGAAGTGAGATGGACTCTTCGCTCATTTAAACGCTAGACCCGAAGGTAAACCACCGACGCCTCGCACCAGACGCCGGAGCCAGCAGAGACCACCTTCTCACGCGGAAGGACATCATCATCATCATCATCATCACGGCTGTGTCGGGAAACGTCCAGAGACGCGTGAACAAGTGCCAGATGAGCACGACACCACTGACATTCATTAGCATTTCAACAATAACACGCAGTCGTGGCATCGTTCCTTGTTTAAAAACAAAACAAAATAATTACCAAGACACAGACAGACAGCTTAGTGTACAGTTTTCTTCTAAAAGGCAGAAATTCAAATAAATACGGTTAGAGAAGCAAAAAGAAAAATACTCTTTTTTTTTTAAAATTGGTTTTACAGAGACATGACAGGCACGCTTTCGAGTCCATAAGACAATTTTTGATATTGACGAATAAACGGCTCTCGATGTGGAACAGGGCCATCTTGGGGGTAAAAAAAAAAACAAACAAAAAAAAACAGATAAAAGAAAGAAATGGAGAACAGAAAATACATCTCAATAGTGACAAGACTCCTCCAAACAGTTACCCTTGATGATGACGTGTAACAACTAGATGAGACAGAACAAACTGATACTTACACATTGCAAAACAGAAAATCAGTTCTCTGAAGTGTAAACATTGCTTTGATGCCTGATGGTCAGCTCTTTTTTATTTTTTGCACATGGAGAAATTATATAAAATAAAATTATGTCCATAGTAACTATAAATTGTTCTCATTAAAATGTAAAAACGACATTTAAAATATCCTTATCATAACCGTTATCATAATCATAATGTTCACGTTAACATTTTGTATTAGTGACTTTTTCCTCTGTATTGTTATAAATAGATATATGTTTAACATTGCATCACTCTTCACAATTTCACTCGACAGGATTTGTCTTTTCAAGGCAAAAGCAATACTTGTGTCTCTGACACACCTGTTCTCTCTCTCTCTCTCTCACACACACACACACACACACACACACACACACACCATCATTGGCCGTCACTCGGGGTCGAGTATGACCGTCCTCCCTCCAGGTCCTCAGGTGGGTGTAGAGGTCGATCTTGGAGCCGCATAATGGGAGGACGCTTGCACGTGACAGCCTTTTATGTGGAGAGGCTGATGCACCTGCAGCCACCACACAGTCCTTGGCAGGGGGCGGCCAGAGTCCAATGGCATGGAGAACCAAGACAATTGGGGACCATCCTCTGTTGCAGCCTTCATCCACCTTCACTACCGAGACATCTTCCGCCATTGAGGTCTTTTTTGGAACACACACACACACACACACACACACACACACACACACACACACACACACACAGCAATGGGGTCACCAGGGGGCTCTATGTGCGATTGAGGGTCTGGAAGATTCTGGAGATTTGCAACATGACGGGTCCGGTCTCGGGATCGTTCATCCACTGAGTGCTGTTCAGAGGGTTCTCCAGCATGTCTTCAAAGGCTGCACACAAAAAAAAAAAAAAAACACACACACACACACACACACACACAATGCACATTAGCAAGAACCTGCCCCCATCCAACTCTAGTTCAGTTTCAACTCAAACCTATGTCTCAATGCATGCTCAAAAATCCAGGTGAAGAAATCCCATGAAAGTTGGATCAGTTCAACTGGATGCAGGGTTTAGTGGAGAAACGTTCCATCACTCATCCAAGTGACTCCGTTAGTTCTCAGCTGACTGCAAGTATCCCCAGCCTTATAAAAAATTAATGATGTAAGTAATGGCCACGGCAATTTGAATATGAAATTGGTGTTAGATCGCTGGCAGACTTGAGCTGGGGTGATACTATAGTGACATAGTTGCGAGTCAAGACAACCATATTATATATATAGCACTTTAAACGCAAAAGAGGCATAATAAAATGAGAGAAAACAGTATAGGAACAAATAAAGGCAAGAAAAAGAAAACAAAGAGACAATTTAGTAGACAATATGTCGGATGCAGTTTGAAATCGAATGAACCTTAAAGGTACAGTCCACAACGGATGCGCTTGGCGGTTCTGCCCCACTTCTGTGGTTATTTTGGTTAGACTTGCGAATGAGAAAACCAGCCAATGCCACATCACTTTCTACTCCTTTTGAGGCTTTCAGCCATCTCCATTTCTCAAACAAGTTCACAATGCTGTTGACCCGACAGCGATGATGTTTCTTTGGTAGAGCGCTCGTGTTATCGGAGCACTCCACTTAGCCGCGGTGGTGCGTGCCATTACGGACTGTACCTTTACTATATGACTTCTAGGAAGATGGCTGTTGTTTACAAGGACCACACATTATAAATTCACAATCCTGGTGTTTGGACTGAATTAGATGGGGCGGAGGTACCGAGTAGCGTCTTGGGGTTGGTGAGGCCCAGCTGAACCACCGGGTTCTCCAGGATGGCTTGAAACAGAGGGCTGTTGGTGTCGATGCCTTTGTCCAGGTCCTCTGGTGAGGGTTTCCTGTCTCCCAGCAGCCACTCGCACTACAGGATGAGAAACAGCGTGAGAAACAAAGATGCCTTTCCTCCCCCATATTCTGTGACATACAGTGGCACTGCTGGTCAAACGGGAGTAGGGACCGCCAGGGGCCTTTAAGGGGGCTCCCAGCAAAATGGAAAAAGTTTATTTTCTAATCCGATTTAATTTATTCAGAATTAAATCAATGTACAGCTTGTTTTGGTGAATAAATGCGGGGCAGACTTTTAAACAGCTATAGATGTCTATCTGTAACTGTGGCCTGACTTAATGATAGTATTCATCATCATTATCATCATCATTACTATTACAAAAACATGGAAAGGGTTGAGAACAAAGGCAATAAAATTACAGGCTCACCAAAAGGTCAGTCTAAAAAAATCTGAATTAAAACCGAAGATCATTTCACAAGTGCAGTACTTTCTAAATAATGATGCCCCCCCCCCAACGCTGCTGTCAGGGGGGGTCAAGTACACCCACCGCGGCATCCTGTTGGTTGTTATTGACCCTGAGAGCATCGATCACCTCCTTCTCATCGAAGCCCATCTCCATCAATGCAATCACTGCCTGCAAACACAAGTTAGACAAAGGTTGTTCTGTCATTCAGTTAAAAAAATCTTTTTAACAGCCTTGTTACAATACAGTAAGCACTGTCACTATACACCACATTATGAAATGACATACAAGCCAGTAGGGGGCCCTATCTCATCTATAGAACAGTCCATTGGATTTGCCAGATTCAGGGGATGTTACCTTTGCTGCAGTTCTTCCACTGGAAACGCTTTTTATCAGCGTGGTTTTGGAGCGTCAATTTGTTAATGAACTACACTTGATAAATGGCAGCTACGTCAAAGGACATTTTGACACTGTCACCTTCACTTCCCCTACAGGCTCTAAAATGGCAGGAACTGGGACAGACTTAAATTTACGAAAGGCATCAACCAGGGATTTTACGAATATACAGTGCATCCAGAAAGTAGTCACACCCCTTCACTTTTCCCACATTTTGTTACGTTACAGCCTTATTCCAAAATGGATTAAATTCCTTTTTTTTCTCATCAATCTACATACAATACCCCACAATGACAAAGTGAAAAAGGTTTTGTAGAAATTTTTGCAAATTTATTAAAAATAAAAAACTGAAATATTGCATCTCATCAATCTACATACAATACCCCATAATGACAAAGTGAAAAAGGTTTTGTAGAAATTTTTGCAAATTTATTAAAAATAAAAAACTGAAATATTGCATGTACATAAGTATTCACACCCTTTGCTATGACACTCAAAATTGAGCTCAGGTTCATCCTGTTTCCACTGATCATCCTTGAGATGTTGCTACATCTTGATTGGCGTCCACCTGTAGTAAATTCAATTGATCAGACATGATTTGGAAAGGCACACACCTGTCTATATAGTAAGGTCCCACTGTTGACAGTGCATGTCAGAGCAGAAACCAAGCCATGAAGTCAAAGGAATTGTCTGTGGACCTCCGAGACAGGCTTGTATCGAGGCACAGATCTGGGGAAGGGTACAAAACAATTTCTACAGCTTTGAAGGTCCCGAAGAGCACAGTGGTCTCCATCGTTTGTAAATGGAAGAAGTTTGGATATACCAGGACTCTTCCTAGAGCTGGCCGCCCAGCCAAACTGAGCAATCGGGGGAGAAGGGCCTTGGTCAGGGAGGTGACCAAGAACCCGATGGTCACTCTGACAGAGCTCCAGCGTTCCTCTGTGGAGATGGGAGAACCTTCCAGAAGGACAACCATCTCTGCAGCACTCCACCAATCAGGCCTTTATGGTAGAGTGGCCAGACGGAAGCCTCTGCTCCGTAAAAGGCACATGACAGCCCGCTTGGAGTTTGCCAGAAAGCACCTAAAGGACTCTCAGACCATGAGAAACAAGATTCTCTGGTCTGATGAAACCAAGATTGAACTCTGGCCTGAATGCCAAACGTCACGTCTGGAGGAAACCAGGCACCTCTCACCTTGCTAATACCATCCCTACAGTGAAGCATGGTGGCAGCAGCATCATGCTGTGGGGATGTTTTCAGCGGCAGGAACTGGGAGACTAGTCAGGATCGAGGGAAAGATGAATGGAGCAAAGTAGAGAGAGATCCTTGATGGAAACCTGCTCCAGAGTGCTCAGGACCTCAGACTGGGGCGAAGGTTTACCTTTCAACACGACAACGACCCTAAGCACACAGCCAAGACAACGAAGGAGTGGCTTCGGGGCAAGTCTGTGAATGTCCTTGAGTGGCCCAGCCAGAGCCCAGACTTGAACCCCATTGAACATCTCTGGAAAGACCTGAAAATAGCTGTGCAGCGACGCTCCCCATCTAACCTTACAGAGCTCGAGAGGATCACCAGAGAAGAATGGGAGAAATACCCCAAACATAGGTGTGTCAAGCTTGAAGCTTCGTACCCAAGAAGACTTGAGGCTGTAATCGATGCCAAGGGTGCCTCAACCAAGTACTGAGTAAAGGGTGTGAATACTGTACATGATGATGTGAATAATGTACATGCAATATTTCAGTTTTTTATTTTTAATAAATTTGCAAAAATTTCTACAAAACCTTTTTCACTTTGTCATTATGGGGTATTGTGTGTAGATTGATGAGAAAAAAAAGGAATTTAATCCATTTTGGAATAAGGCTGTAACATAACAAAATGTGGGGAAAGTGAAGGGGTGTGAATACTTTCTGGATGCACTGTATGAACTGTTAGACAAAAGCAGTGTTAACAGGATGTTCCCATCTTAACTTCACAACAATCACAATCTGCATATATGCCAGGCCCAGATGTACTACACAATATCGGAAAATAGTTCACAAAACCATTCCAATAGGCTGTTTTAACAGAATAAATGACTCTATGGTGTTACTCCAGTCTGGCTCAGATTGGGCTCTTTTTTTCAAATTCTCCATTTCTGCTTTCACTTACAGGTAGTTCCTGAATGCCTCTCAGGGCAGACACAGACAAACTGGTTGATATACACTACCGTTCAAAAGTTTGGGATCACATTGAAATGTCCATATTTTTGAAGGAAAAGCACTGTACTTTTCAATGAAGATAACTTTAAACTAGTCTTAACTTTAAAGAAATACACTCTATACATTGCTAATGTGGTAAATGACTATTCTAGCTGCAAATGTCTGGTTTTTGGTGCAATATCTACATAGGTGTATAGAGGCCCATTTCAAACAACTATCACTCCAGTGTTCTAATGGTACAATGTGTTTGCTCATTGGCTCAGAAGGCTAATTGATGATTAGAAAACCCTTGTGCAATCATGTTCACACATCTGAAAACAGTTTAGCTCGTTACAGAAGCTACAAAACTGACCTTCCTTTGAGCAGATTGAGTTTCTGGAGCATCACATTTGTGGGGTCAATTAAACGCTCAAAATGGCCAGAAAAAGAGAACTTTCATCTGAAACTCGACAGTCTATTCTTGTTCTTAGAAATGAAGGCTATTCCATGCGAGAAATTGCTAAGAAATTGAAGATTTCCTACACCGGTGTGTACTACTCCCTTCAGAGGACAGCACAAACAGGCTCTAACCAGAGTAGAAAAAGAAGTGGGAGGCCGCGTTGCACAACTGAGCAAGAAGATAAGTACATTAGAGTCTCTAGTTTGAGAAACAGACGCCTCACAGGTCCCCAACTGGCATCTTCATTAAATAGTACCCGCAAAACACCAGTGTCAACATCTACAGTGAAGAGGCGGCTGCGGGATTCTGGGCTTCAGGGCAGAGTGGCAAAGAAAAAGCCATATCTGAGACTGACCAATAAAAGAAAAAGATTAAGATGGGCAAAAGAACACAGACATTGGACAGAGGAAGACTGGAAAAAAGTGTTGTGGACGGATGAATCCAAGTTTGAGGTGTTTGGATCACAAAGAAGAACGTTTGTGAGACGCAGAACAAATGAAAAGATGCTGGAAGAATGCCTGACGCCATCTGTTAAGCATGGTGGAGGTAATGTGATGGTCTGGGGTTGCTTTGGTGCTGGTAAGGTGGGAGATTTGTACAGGGTAAAAGGGATTCTGAATAAGGAAGGCTATCACTCCATTTTGCAACGCCATGCCATACCCAGTGGACAGCGCTTGATTGGAGCCAATTTCATCCTACAACAGGACAATGACCCTAAACACACCTCCAAATTGTGCAAGAACTATTTAGAGCAGAAGCAGGCAGTTGGTATTCTATCGGTAATGGAGTGGCCAGCGCAGTCACCAGATCTGAACCCCATTGAGCTGTTGTGGGAGCAGCTTGACCGTATGGTACGCAAGAAGTGCCCATCCAACCAATCCAACTTGTGGGAGCTGCTTCTGGAAGCGTGGGGTGCAATTTCTCCAGATTACCTCAACAAATTAACAGCTAGAATGCCAAAGGTCTGCAATGCTGTAATTGCTGCAAATGGAGGATTCTTTGACGAAAGCAAAGTTTGATGTAAAAAAAATCTTATTTCAAATACAAATCATTATTTCTAACCTTGTCAATGTCTTGACTCTATTTTCTATTCATTTCACAACATATGGTGGTGAATAAGTGTGACTTTTCATGGAAAACACAAAATTGTTTGGGTGATCCCAAACTTTTGAACGGTAGTGTATGTTTGATAGTTTGTTTGGAGTAACTGGCTAAACTAATAAACTGAGTCCAGTGGGATACACTGTCAGGCATGAAAGCTCCCAAAAATGTGTTAACATTACTCACCCGTGTTAAGCTAGACACAAAGATGAGAGGTCAGGTAAAGCTACAAGCCTGAATTACAACTGGCTTCTTCAGCCCCCCCCCCCCCCCAGAATTAACTAGAAGTAACAAATGAATGAATAGATGAATGAAGATGAACTAAACAAACACAAATGAATAAACGAAGAGAGAGCCACCTACTCTGGAGTCTGGCCTGAACTCTCGTTTCCTGCGGATCCTCTTAAAGATCTCGGTGAGTTCGTCTTGCCTGGCGCCCTCCTCTGTGCTGGACTGGGAGAGGCTCCGGAGGAGCTGGGGGGCCAAGGTCGAGGCAGAGGCTGAAGCTGAGGGGCCCGGCGTGGCCGCAGCCATCGCTCCCCCCGCTCCGGAGGAGTCCTGACCAGGTATGGGAGCGTCCACGGATGGGTCGTCCACGTGCTCAATAAGCCACTCCATGGCTTGGGTCACTGACATGCTGCAGGTTTGGTGGAGGAGGGGTAAGCAACAACTCATAACGATAATATTACCGCCTCACATCTTGACTCTTGTTGAAAACATGCATCATCACAGCAAAGGCATGGAGGCTAATTCACAAACGCCAAAGCTAAATTTGATTCCATACAGTTGTGCATCCATGCAATTAATCATTTCAGAATAGTTTTAAAATCATTTTCCTTATTCATTTGGGAGGGACATTCAGATGTATACATATCAAACCTACATGGGCCTTCTTCCACATTGGCTCCACGTGTTGTTTAAATCACAAATTTTAATATACCCCTTATCAGACACACTTCTACTACTACTACTACTACTTTCAGCTGCTCCTGTTAGGGATCGCCACCGCTGATCATCTGTTTCCATTTCTTCCTGTCCTCTAATTTGAATGTTCATTTTTTAATTTTAATTCTAGCAAATTTTAATATACCCCTTATCAGACATAGAGGCACCAAAAGTACAAGAGATACTGAACAGACCGCGAAAAGCTGCACTGATTTTCACAAGAGGCCTTTATATAGCACTTTTCTATATTTTATTAATCCCCGTGGGAAAATTCCTCTCTGCATTTAACTCATCCTAGCTGTGTAGCCAGGAGCAGTGGGCAGCCGCCGTGCAGCACCCGGGGACCAACGCCAGTTTGTCTGGCCATGCCTTGGTCAGGGGCACAGACAGGAGTACTAACCCTAACATGCATGTCTTTTTGATGATAACCCTTAATAACCCTTTCACTTCAATACAACTCAAGTCTAATCAGTAGCCATGTGAGTTTCCACAAAAAACGGAAATTGCCTTGGTATGACGTTCACACAAAACATCCCACACGAGGAATACGCAAAACTTTAAAAGCAGGAAAACATTATCTGGGAATATCTAGAGAGGAAAATCCAACCCCTGGTCTGCACCAGACTTTCAGTTGTGCATTTCTTACATCTGAAATGTTCTCACCTTAATCAGTGCTGTTGTCCACACTGGTTCTGTGTGGGTGAGCGTCTTAACTGTATCCTATGAACACCGTGGACCTGTTCTTTTTATGCTTCAAGTCTGTTTTTTGTACATATGTGTGTAAATACAGCAGTAATTCCCAAAATGAAGGCTTTCAAACTCTTAATATTTTTAATTTTTCCAATTGTCATTATAGCAAAATGATTACTCAAGACAAGAGGAAAGAGCAAGCTGTTTTAAACAATTATTCATTCTGAAGTATTTGGGCACCCATCTATGGCCATTTTATCTTTCTCAGAATTACGATGGCATTTAGGAGACTCCAGGTTTACATTTTGTGGGGTTTCAGGTGTTTCCATGTGGCCATCGGAGGTTTAAAGGTGTTGATTAATTGATTAAATGATTAAAGGTGTTGAGGAGTGAGGTTAAGCAGCTGCTGTACAAGTGTCATACATAATATGTATTGGGACAAGAATAGGGTGAAAGTGCAGCAAAGTGTCACAAAGTATCTGTATAATAATAGTTTCAGTAATAAGGCCAATATGTTTTGTGAATTGTCAGGTGTTTGAAGGTGAAGCTGTCACTAATTTTTTTTAGGGTCAGTTTTATGCAGATTGGACATACAACGTAAATCGAGTTTGAATAATTTTCACAATTTTGTGATAAATGCCATCTAATGGGTGATTGGCACCAAATTTTGCACAGAGCCTCAGTGGCCAAGTTTCGAGCTAATAGGAATGACTGTTGCCAAGATATGATGCAACATTTCCTGTTTTGACAGCAACCTAGAGGAAGTTGCTCCTTTATAACTTTCGCAGTTATTTGCTAATCAGATTTTAAAAAACAAAAACAAAAAACATTTGATCACGAGGGTCAATAGATTCTAGGTGCAAAGTTTTGTGCAGATCAAACTTACAGCATAGCGAAAGAGGTTTCGCAATTTTGCGAAGAAACTTTACAGACAGAAATGGGTGTGGCCTACATCTAGAGAGTCATCTCAATGCAGTTGATGTGTGTATAAAAAGTAAGACGACTTTAGAAAAAAAAAAGGTTTTGCATATTTCGCAATTTTGTGAAAAAGCGCCATCTAGTAGCCAATAGGCACCAAGTTTTGCACAGCCTACTTAGCAGAATTTCATGCTAATAGGACTGATCGTTACCAAGATATGCAACACTTCCTATTTTGACTGCAACATAGAGGAAGTTGCTCCTTTATAACTTTTGCATTTTTTGGATGATCAAAATTCTTTTAATAGCCTTTAATCAAAGTTTCGTGCAGATCAGACTTACAGCCTTGGAGGAGTTCGAAAAAGGTTTCGCATTTTTTGCAGTTTTGTGGGAAAAAGTGTCAACTAGTGGACAAATTTTGCTCAGTTGCCCTTTTATATCTTTCGCTTTTTGTATTATCAGAGTTCTTTTAACACCTTCTTATAACGAGGGTCCATTGACTCTTGGTGCAGATCGAACTTACAGCCTAGAAGGAGTTTGAAAAAGAAGGTTTCGCATATTTTGCAAAATAAAATTCATAGGTGGAAATGGGCTTGGCCTGTATCTCAAGACTCAGCTCAATTCAAGGAACACATGCATTTAAGGTTTTTGAATGTGCGACGTACGACGTTGTAGTTACCGGCCAAAACGCGCTTCCCTTGATTATAGCACCACCTGCTGGTGCACATGTGTCATTTTTGGTGTCTGATGGGTGCGCCATTCTATACCACCCCTGAAAATTTCATACACAACTTTTAAGGTGTATGCTGCAGTACCACTTTTAACGATGGAGGAAATAAATAAATAAATAAATAAAATAAAAACAAAATTCCAAGCGATTACAATAGGATTCCCAGCCCCCTTGGCTTTGACCCGATAAAAAGCTGAGCGAATACAATAGGGTTCCCAGCGCTGTTGGTATTGGGAGCCACACTGCTTTGCAACGCCTTGCCCCCAGCCCCCTCGGCTTGGACCCCTAATTATGATTGCATATTAATTGTTTGTTTTTTTTGTTTTTTTTTACATTTGCCGTAGTACTGTCAATGGGTTTTTAAAGACATCTTGCAAAAGAGGGGTCCCCGGCCAGAAGCTAATACTATTTGGGGGGCCTTGGCATGGAAAAGTTTGGGAACCCCTGATGTAGACTGTTGACTCACTGATTTAGTCGGAGGGCTTTAATGGCTCTGCTCTCAGGGAAACCCATCTCGGTCAGCTGCTGAAGGGCCGTCTCATCTACTCGATCCTCCTCATCCTCATCCAACATGGCTAACACAGAAAGAAACACACAAACACAGGCAGGGATTATGAGATTATTCTGTACCTACAACTCACAACTGGAAATCACCTTCAGATGCTGTTACTCAAATTTAAGTTCCGAAACAAGGTTTTCTATCGGTGCTCGGGGCATCAAAATTATCCTGATACAATGATGGGATTTGGGCTTGCATAGTAATGCATTGCTGGGTGAAAGATTTACCATTGGCCTTTTTGAAGAGTTCAACAGCATCAGGATTCAAGGCAAGGAGCTTCTGAGCCACTTCAATGAGTGAGACCAGGATTTTCCTAAGCTCCGTCTGAAACTGGTACAACATAAACACTTAAACACACACAACACGCACGTGGCAGACAGTTAATACCAACTTTGACAAAACATCAAATTGTGAGTGATCCAATTTTGCTAATATCAATCTTATCAACAGTATGAAATAATAAAATAATCCCATTTTAAGGATTTCAGATAAGGATGCATCGATATCAATACTGGTATCAGATATCGGGCTGATAACAGGCTAAAATGGAGTAATGGTATCTTACCCAAGACTAAAATATGATACCAAAGTTACAAGTAACATGTTAGCGATAAAAGCAAAATGACTTGATTCACAGCATTTTTTTGCAAACCGAAGCCTGTATTTTCTAATCATGGAAAAATATTTTCTTTTATTTTCACAATTGACCCCAGACAAATGTCCAAGTCTGCACTGATCAGTAAAAGTCGGTATTGGTAGTAAAAAAGTGACAACTGTGCATCCCCAGTTTCAGTTTATTCTAAACTCAGGTTTATTTTCAAACACTTAACTTTCTGTCTGTGCTGAAAACAAAAAAAAACCTTAGTCTCAGGCTGGTTTCTGGATGTAGGATTTTATATACCAATTTATTGCCTGGTTCAAAATTTTTCAACTGATTTACATCAGTATGGAATTGCACCAAGCATCAAGTGCGGACTCTTTATATGCCCGTGGTAAGTGAGGCTGACCCTCTGAGGAGAGATGTGCTTACATCTCTGATGTTATGCTGGGTTACGGTCCGATCGGTGTGACGGGTGGACAGGCCGGCAGTGGCTTTCAGAATGGCATCCTTGTCTGGAGCCTTGTTTTCCTGCTTCTTCTGTTAAGACAACAGAGTTAAAGAATGTAGAAAACATTAACCATTTGCAAAAAGTCATACTGTCCCTATGTCCGACAAACTTTCAAGATGAACTCCGCAAATTAACACAAGAGGTAATTGATGACTTTTGGAAACAAAGTATCATCTTCAAGACACAGACAGCGAGGTCTCAAATACTGAGAAGAGAGCTGCATATGCAAAGGAAAACTCAAAATCTAACAGCACAGGGTCTACCCCACTCACAGAGGGAGCGAAAGAAACCGCACCTGTTTAACAATGATGTTGAAGGAAAAATATTATGGATCAAAGCTGCTCGTGGTGTACACAATTAAGTTAAAATACTTTTCCCATCATTGTATTTTATTGCCGTTTGCTAGTTTCAGTAGCCCTTTCCTGTGGTGGTTAAAAAAAAGAGACTCAAAATGTGCTGCTTTTTTAGAATACATAAAGAGTCAATCTTATCTGGAAAAATGCTGTCAATTATGTTTCAATGAGTGACTTGCCTTTTCTTCTGTAGATACGTCTGCCGTCTTTGGAGGAGTTGGTGGTGGTCTTTTCTTAACCAGCAACAAAACATCTGGAGTGGAATTGAAACGTGGCCGGTTCATAGCAATCGTGGAAGACTGACTTTTCTAACGATACTTAGCCTTTTAAATAACACGGTGCGACATACCTTTATCTTTGAGACTTTCATCAGCAACTGTTTTAGTGTCATTGAGGATTCTCTCTGTAGCAGCATGGATGAGTTTGTGGTGAGTGAGTGTTTTGGGGTCTTCTAGACTTCCGTGCACATACTGCAAAACAGACACATTATAGTCTTGGAATAATTAGGGACAATAAAAAAAGTAGCTCATAAATAAGAATGTTATAAATGAGAAGTATGACAACAACAAGAGAAGACTAAATTTGAAAAAAAAATGACTGAAGCTTCTAAGACGTTTCCTTCAGGTATCCCAGATTTAGAAGGGTTAGAATAAAATCTGACCATGTGCCTCATTGGTCTACAAAGAAGTTGTGAAAAACAAGTAAACCTTTGCCACTTTATCTGACTTCAATAACGCCAGAGAGAGAGAGAGAGAGAGAGAGAGAGAGAGAGAGAGAGAGAGAGAGAGAGAGAGAGAGAGAGAGAGACCAATAACAGACATACCCTGAAAAATGCAACATGCCTTTCTGTCACCTAATGCGAGCAATGACAACCCAGAGGGGAAGGGGGGTGGCAGCATCGGACCGCTGGGTTGACAAGTCAGCAGGCTTTGCTTGAGAGAAAGCCAACTTGCTGCATTATAAATAGCAAAGTCTACCCAGTGACTATAAATACGGAACCACTGACACTGACACCGCCGGTGTACACAGCGGGCCCGGCCGGCGGCGCAGCAGCACCCCGGTCACAGGAGTGACTAGCAGAAAACCGGCAGTGACACACAGCCCAGCGACCTAGCTTACATGTTTCAAACACTTCTCTTTCAGCTTCTCAATGGCGGTGTCCTCCGTGACTTCCTCCAGCCACTCTGTGCCCTCCATGGTGCAGATGTGTATTTTCAGTACTTTCCCTGCGAATATCTTCTCCTCCTGCACGAACATGGCTGTAGCGTTTAAGGGGACCAGTCCGGCGATGTTAGCCTAGTTTAGCCTAGCTGTCGTTGTAAGGGTAAAGCGAGCTAGCGTGCTAACGTTAGTTAGCTCCTCGCTGTGTCCCGTTGTCAAGTCCGCCGACTACAGGGCTGGGCACGCGCACCGATTAGCCGCTCACCATGTTCGAGCTCCTGTGGCACGCGAGACGTGTTGTTAGAGCGCGCCACTATCCCCTCGCGTGCAGACCAGTGGCTAAGGACCAACACCTTATTTGGACGGTCAATGCTTGACCTTTGAACTTTGATGAAGAAATGGCCCCCGTGCATCATGGGATCCGTAGTTATTTTTTTGCTAAATACAGTTTGCTATCCGAGTATCAGTAAAACGGAGCCGAATTTTTTAAATTTCAAACACAGACGTTGTAGTACTTTGACATATTAATTAAATCGTTTTTGCTGGCAAGTAAATTCTGCAAGGATCGATGTTTTTTTTCCCTCCCACATATGTTTATTGAGAGATTGCCCTCTGCGGGCCAGTTGGGTCCTTACAAGCGGTGATAAACTCTTACCACAAGAGGGAGACACAGTGTGCAAAATGGCACTTGTGTAAACCTAACTACAAAAGGAATTGGAATACTACCTGCTGTTTTCCAAGCCATACCGCCAAAATGTATTACATTTGGCTCGTAAAATTAGCCAGTATTAAACACAACCATTCAGTCAGCAGAAATGTAGGAGGCGTATGCAGATACTGTAAATGGCCCCTGCACTTACTCTCCAGGTATGAACTCGTGTCGCATTTCAGTTTGTTTCAAAAACCTATCTGGAGTCCATTCATACAGATCTGAGTTAACAAAACAATAGACCAGTTGCTACTGTAAAGCTCAAATTAAGACACACATAGGCGCCCTTTATTATAACAAGAAACATTTTTACAGATTGAAAAATGAAAATACATTTGCTGAAAATTATTACTGTAAGAGGAAGAAAACATTGCAAATATAACAATTTTACTAGACTAAGTTTTTTTTTTAAATTATTACAATTTGAGAACCCTGCCAGTGTCTCACTGGGCACCAGAATGGAAACAACAGAACTTTGTTGAACGATTTTTTTTTTCTTTTCAGTAACGAGTACAAAAAAACAACACTCAAGTGAATTAACAGAATGGGTTCTTGAGTGTTACAGCACAGTAAATAAATATGAACTCATAAAACCTCAATATTTCCATTTCTTTTATGCTACGGGGAAAAAATGATATCGTCTCCTAGCAATATATTTTATTTATATATATTTCAGGCGAATCTCTAATCTGGGGACATTGAAGTAAAAATATCTGTTCTGTGTTTAACATTTGAAAAACAGCTGTGAGACATCGCTATCAGAATGACACGCTTAAGACATCAGATTTCTTGAACAAAATCCTGCCAACGGTGGAAATGCATAACATATTTACAAAAGAAGGAACACAGCCATAGGCTCAAACTTAACAGGAGGGATAGACAAAGTGAACTTACCTTCGCCCTCTGGACAACTAGATTCAATATGGCTGACAAGCCAGTTCTCTAATGAGCAAAAGCCAAAAGGATTGCAGAAACAGCCTGCCTAAACAGTCATTCTTCAAGATGGCTGTATATACTGTACAACACAAAACTTCTCCACCCTACGTGTGTGTGTGTGCGCGCACTATTCTATTGACTCAAGGTATGTATATAACTCAAATGTGTAACCAAATGAACCACATTTAACTCGAAAAGGGACACTGCTGTAGGAAATTTGTCAAATAACAGGTCATACATATACATGTTAGGAAATATATGAGTTTCTAATAAACTGTCAAAATTCACGTTTTGTTTTTTTTGTATGACCTTGCTAGAAATTACAAATAAACAAACTGAAGTAACACTGGAACTTAAATTGTGCTTGGTAAAATGCCCTCTAATCAGTGTGGTGTTCATACACAAGATTATACAAAAAAATAGCAAAATATAAACAAAAAGAGTGAAATATCATGAAAAACAAAAGGCAAGGACTAAAAACAAATAAATACCCAGTGTTTAATGCCTGTGCCAGTTCACTGTAGAAAGAAAAAGAAATGCTAGAAAACACATTGAGCCCTGCGTCGACCCAACACCATGAATCCCTTTAATTTCTGTAAGCAGGCGATCAAAAGTATAAATAAGACAATAAATAAAAAGCGATTGGATGAAACACAGGCCATTCTTGCTGTTAGTATAAAAGCATATAAAAAAATCTGTTTACAACTTTGCCTATTTACTTGCTTTTGTTTAATTTTCTCCTCTCGAGAGTGCCTTTTTCCATATAAAAATATTGAGCAGTTCATCTGGGCATAAAAGATACAAGCTGGTTATTTGAACTGTTCAGGTATATGTCCAATCTGAGACTGCATGCTGGTTGGTGGACTTGAGATGCCCTCCGACCAATCAGACATGTTGGAATGCGGAGAGGAGCTTGACCACTGGTCGGGGGAGCCTGGGGACGGGGTGAGAAAAGGGTGATCAGGCACCTGGAGCTGGTGGTTGGGGGTGTTGTCCATGGGGCCTGAGTAGCTGTGCTGTGAGGGCGGGGTCAAGAACTGGGTGCTGGGCATGGATTGGCTGAGGGAGGGGGGCATGATCTGGGTCTCCTGGGGTAGAATGGTGTGGATTGGCATGCTGGAGTTGCCTGTGCCCTGCTGGAGCTCAGAGGAATTTAGCTCGCTACCAATGAAGTTCTGACTGCTGGTGGTGTTTGTGCTCTGATGCTGCAGCTGGATGCCTGGTTGCTGCTGCTGTTGTTGTTGTTGGAGTTGGAGGTTTTGTATTTGCTGCATCTGCTGAGCCTGCTGCTGCATGAGGTGGGGCTGGGGGCCCAGTCTGGTGCTCTGCATTGCTTGGTAGGATATCATCTGGGACAGGCTGGTGGCAGGGTGCCCGTTATGGAGGGAGTTCATCATGCTGTGCTGCCCGGCCTGGTGTAGGCCTGCCTGCCCACCTGGGGCCCCTCTTATAGGGTTGAACTGACCCGACTGGCTCATGCTGCCGTGCATCCTGGACATCCAGTCACACTGGCCGTTCATGGTGCCCTGGCCACCTGAACCGGACACAGGCAGGTGGGTGAGGCGGGGAGGGAGTGGGTCAAACTGCATGCATGCCAGCTCCTGCTTGTTGGGCATGACCATGTGGTTGACGGCGAGATGGGGATCCGACATGCCTTGTAGATGGTTGAGAGACACGGATGATGACTGCTGGAAGGGCGAGGTCATCATCGGTGGCGAGGCCACATCAGAGATGTAGCCGTGAGGGGACTCCAGTGAGTCGACGGGGGAAAGGACCGCCGAGCTGTCCAGGAGGCCACCACTCTTCCCATCTTGGGAACTCTTCTTCTTCGCCTTCATGTCTTTGCCGTCCTTGCAGCCGATGCCCTTGGTGCTGGGCTTGCGTGCCTTCTTGCCCTGGCCTTGGGGCTGCGGCTGCTTCATGCCACCCAGGTAGCCATTGGGAGAGCAGAGAGGTGGTGATAGGGCGGTGCTAAGCGAGCCACCGTGCATGGGAGGACTACGCACCAGGTTGTACTCATCCATCAGTCGAACGATGTCCTGATGCATTCTCTCCTGGGCAATGTCCCGAGGCAGGCGGTCCATGTGGTCGGTGATCTCACGGTTGGCAAAGTGATCCAGTAGGACCTTCGCTGTCTCGTAACTTCCTTCCCTGGCAGCCAGGAACAGCGGAGTTTCCTCCTGAAGCAGAAAGAGGGAAATAGACACGAGACACAACATTTAGAGATTTACTATTTTGGAGAGGTTTCCCTTGATTGTTTGATTAAATGTGTGTGTGTGTGTGGGGGGGGGGGCAAAGAGTATTTGCCATCTTTTCACCTTGTTATTTTGCATATCCTTGTTGGCACCATTTTTCAGTAGCACAATGGCAGCCTCCACGTTGTTTACAGCTGCAGACCAATGTAAAGCTGATTTACCTGTGGGGACAAACAAACTTCTATTATGTTCTACATCCTACAAGTATAACATTTCTAAAAAATTCTGATGAATGTGCTCTCTCATAGATCTGATACGTAACTAATAGATATGATAAACACTACATTAACTGACACTCTGGATCACAATTTATGTTTGTTTTCTTTTACATGCAAACTCCCTTGGCTACCAATAAAAAAAAGTTTGAACTTTTACTTGACCTATATTGTACATTCTAACATTTTATCCAGGAATGAATACTGGTCTAGCATTATACTGTATTGAGAAGTTTCTGCGTCCTTCCAATAGGCATGAGATCTTACCAAAATCATCGATAGCATTGACATCGGCGTGGCAGTTTATGAGCTCCTCCACCATGCCCTCAACAGCCAGCCTGGCCGCCAATATAAGCGGCGTAGTGCCATCATGCATTCGGGCGTCCAGGTCTGTGGCACGGTTCCTTATTAAAATCTACAGAAACAATAGACAAAGTTTCAAACGTAACATCCAGGAACTGCAACGTAAAAAACACTCGACACAATCATCTAGACAAATGGCCTTTACCGATATTTGAGAGTTTTAGCCATTTATTTGATAGTTACAGAATGTAGGTATGCCAATAACCAACTCAAAAGGTTCTACGCTAGACTGGAAACCAGGACACAGAAATCATGGCTGAGCCCACATGGTACGCCCTTATCAGGTAGAGCCACCAGGGTTTGCGTGCAGAACCCACCTGAAATACCCCCTGGGCGTCAGCTGCCACGGCGGCATGCAGGGGCGTCCTGCCCATGTTGTCCTGGATGTTGGCGTCTGCGCTGGCCTCCAGCAGGCGCTTGGCAGCGTCAGAGCGGGCGTAGCGGGCGGCCAGGTGGAGGGCGGTCTCCCCTGTGCGGTCGGTCTGGTTGTGAAGGTTGGCGCCTTGGTAGATGAAGTCATTGATGACGTTGGCAGAGGCATCCTCTTCTTCCTCACTGTTGCCAGTCTCCAAACCGCCACCGCTGCAGGATGCAATCATCAAGGGTGTGAATCCGTCTGTAAAGAGAGCGAGCGAGAGGGAAATAAAGGGAGGATGTGAGGACCGTTTATTGAATCCCATGGTAGAAAGTGCTGCCTCGCTTTGGCATTCAATAGAGTGCATGGTCAGCACAGCACGGGCCCAGTAACTGCTGCACACAGAAGGGAGCCAGCACTTCAAAGCGCCAGGGAGATCAAAACAAAGCAAACAACAAATCGAACATGGATTTGGACACTTTTGCCTGGGTTGGATCATCACAGCTCCTTTCGATAACAGATTCTGATCAAGCCCTGGCACAGCAGAAGTTTCAGGGGGGGGGGGGCAAAGCTTGAGGGCGGAGGGGTGGGGTTGCAGAAGAGAGGGCTGGGGCGTTTGCTAAAGCTAGGCAGCTGGAAAAACGAGGCATTATCATCTATCTGTAAGAGGCAGCTCAGTCAGTCAACTTGGATGGGTTTTTCTCCTCTTCAAAAGAAAAGCAAGCCCAAGATCTCACAGATTTGGTCGATTCAAGCGCGTCGATCAACCACGGGGTTAGGGTGGGTAGAGCGAGAGAGAGAGAGAGAGAGAAGTGTGCTCTTAGTTTTTAACTCAGTTTTGATTTTTTTTAAAGCTATTCTTTGGGGGATTTGGCACTTAGTACAAAATTGTGTTTTTGTATTTGATGCCTTTACTGGCCTTATTAATATGGCATAAGAAAAACACAGACCATTACTGGTCAAATGATTAATCTGAGCAGGAGCCCGTGTTTTCCCCCCAGGCGCCTGGCTTCCAGCCGGCTGCTTTGAAGAAGATCCCCTTACCCTGAGGACTTGGGGCTTTAGCAGCTCCTACATACACACACACACATGCACACGTGTACACACACATACAGGCTCACACACACAAGCTCCGACTGTTTGCCAAGAGAAAGGTATAAGTCAGTCTCTGAGATGTATTTCACTAGATAGAGAAATATCTTCAACATGGCGCTCCATTCTTTTTGATTTTAAAATTTTGAAAAAGGGTTTGCAGACGAAATTTTGACAAGGGACTCTACTGAGAACAATGTTCTTCAAAGAGGACATTAAACATGTGGGGGGGGGACCCTATCAAAATTGGCCTAGATTCACAAGCCAATTCAATTGGCAGTTTTAAGAAAATGTATTCTAAAATAAAATATGAAAATAAAGGTCACCAAAATTCATACTTTGAATCGGACCTCTAGACCTCTGTAGACAAATGAAGCGAATTAATTTTTTTCATTTTGTCATTAATAAGTTCGAAAACAACAAAAATATGTACTTATTACATTATAAATTATTATACATGTCTAAATAATAAGATGAGCCAGTCAAGAGGCAGAAAACGCCCTTAGATTTTAAGCCCACTCCCCATTGGCATAACCCTCCCCAATTTCCTAATACGCAGCACAGCACTGATTCACCCACCTGGTCCGCGGACATTGACGTCCAAACAGTCGTTCTCAATCTCACCCTGGGGGGGCGTTGGGGCGATGGAGGGGATGCGGAGATCAGCAGCATCCAGGTGCTGCTGGGTCCACTGGCGGTGGTCCGTCTGATCGTCCAGTTCCAGTATAGCCTGCTCCTCAAACTGCTATGGAACCGGAGGTGGTGGTGGTGGGGGGGGGGGGGTTAGAGAGATTAGCCACATGGGGGGAAGCCAAGTGATATTCAGATCTAAATGATGCAGCTACACAGTCTTGCTGGGATGCTTTCAAAAGCAAAGCATCAACAAGAAGCAGGGAAAGCATGTTTCACTTGCTGGTAAAGCATATTTATCAAAATTTATTGATTAAGTATTGATAAAGAGGGTATTATTCTGAAAAATAAAATTGGGACCCTTAAAGTTAATTCTAAATTTAACAATTGATGTTACTTGAATGATTGAATTTTACATTTAAATTTTTGTAAATTCAATCATTCAAGTATTTCTTAGAAAATGCAACATTAGCAACAAAGACAAAAATCCACAATTCATTTTTGAGCAAGTGGTGTAAAGAATGACCAAAAGAATACATTTTGTTTTTTTTCTGATAGCGGGTACCAAAAAAAAAAAAAAAAAAAAAACCCAACATTTTCTGATAGCAGGTACCATTTCTGCCCTCTTACCCTGAAGCGCTTGGCTTCTGAAGGCTCCTCTTCTCCCCATTCATTCTGGGTGTCATCCATCAGAGATATATCTGAGCTGTTCTTCAGCGGCCTATGGTACACAGGAATTCCATTTAAAATCCTCATACACTAATGCTATCACCTCTGCTCAGCCCTTCACCCCTTGTGAAATAGCATTGCCCAAAAACAAAACCATTGATTAACACCCCCATCCCACCTCCAAGCCCCATCCCACCTCACCCGCCGATTTGCACTGACAGGTCAATTAACATGCACCTAAACTTGCTGTATCATGATAATTAATGATCAAACAAAACCTGACACTCTCCACCCTCCTTCCAAATTTAGTCTGATCCCTGTTTACACCCATTAGTCCTCCTGGAACTACCCCTTCACATGACCGGCAAAAAGAAACCAGCACCCAGTGACCCAAACCTGCCACCAGCGAATAAAAAAAAAAAAAAACTTACTTCAATCCCACAGAATCTTCTCCGACAGGCTCACGCCGCTTCTTCTTACTGGTTTCGCTGGTCTTGAAGCCCTCGGGGAGCCACAGGCGCCCATGCTCGTGTCTGCGTTTTCTGGACACCACCATCCCAACCCCGACGGAGGCCAGCAAGACCAGCCCAACAGCGACCACGTAGACCGGGTACATATTGGACCAAGTCTCGCCATCCACTTCGCCTGGTTGGAAGACGGACAGCATAATCGGGACGGATAGAGGCGGACAGACGGACAAAAGACAGACCCGGGACACCCAGGTCGAGGCTGAGTGTCTGAGGTGGTGGCTAGTCCAGGTCCTCTTCACCCAGCGGTTACTGCTACGAAAACACCGCCTTCCCCGGTTTGTCCACAATCAGCCAGCGACGGGAACTGACTGACGATCCTCGCCTTTTGTCAAGCTAGCTTCTACTATCTGTTCAGTAATAATCAGAATTGCTAACCACTTCTCATCACGAGGAAGAAAAAAAAAAACCACAAGAGGATGGGCGTGATCTAAAAAAAAAAAAGGAAAAAAAAAAACCCACCACCTCCTCTCTCAACCCAAGGTACCAAGAGACAACTTTACAATTTCTTCTTTAAGGGGAAAGAAAGAAGAAAAAAAAAACGTAGAAGGAGGATTAATGAACTTCAAATTACTGCACGCGCTTTAAGCTGTAAAGACGAAGGATTTATTAGGATTTTCGAGATAACAAAGACTCCCAACTTCTAGCACACTCCCGATCAATTCCTCCCCTTCTTGCTTTTTTTTCCACTAACGATTTTGAAATGATAAACTCCCCAACCTAAACCCTTAGAGATGCATTAAGTCCTGGTATTACATTCAGTGAGGTGAAGGTTGCAGCAGCTCCTCACACTTTGTGATGAAGTGTGCGTGTGTGCATGTGTTTGTGTGTGTGTGTGTTCACATGTCCATGAGTATAGGTGTGCACCAAGCGTGTACATAAAGGTGCTGTATGTATAGGTGTACATACCTTAGAAAGAGAGATTGAGAGGTTGAGAGAGAGAGAGAGAGAGAGTGAGAGTATATTAAAGAGTATATTGTGTGAGCAGGGGGGGCTGGAAGAGTTGATTTGAGGCAATTAACCATTTTGGAGCCTGAAGCCAATGGATTTAAAGACCGAGGGAAAGATTGATTGTTTAGGCCATGAGATTCACAACTGCACTTGTTCACTGCGGCATAACAAATACACAATCAAAGAGCACTAGGGTTAGGACCTGACCACAGGTTGTGTCATACCTTCAGCCTGAGAGCACGTGGAAGCAGTGCATGTGTCCTGTCCACTTCTATATGACTGTGTGTGTGTGTGTAGACAGACATGCACTTTAAACCCAAGAGAGCGCCAATTAACAGATGTCTTGTGAAAATAGCAATAATAGTAACAACAATGGGGATTTGTAATTGTCTTTATGAGAAATATGTAATAGCATCTGGATATATATTTGTGTGCACACACGCGAGTATAGAGTGGTATTTTAATTCACAGAGCCAAGATGAACTCACTGTGTACAGCCTCAATGACATAGGGGACATTCAGTTTGCCACTGGACGCCAAGGCCCCGAGGAAAGCTGCAACATCGGTAGCGCTCTGGAAGCATTCTGAGGACTGCTGAAAACACTGGCGGTTGTCGATCTCCAGATAGACTATGGAACTGTGGGTATGAGGGAGAGCAGATTCAGACGTCATGTAAAATCAAAGACTGAGGAAAGGAAGGACACAAATCATGTTTAATTCTTATGCACAATAAAGCATTCAAGTCTTCGGGGGGGGGGGGGGGGGTCATTCTTTAATATTATTTTTTTTGTAATAATTACCAAATAGACAGGGTATAACAATCCCTTTCCCACAATTCAGTGACATTTGTACAGAAGCTTAATTCAGACAATAAGGTGACACACTACACTATGCTCTGAAGCAATGTAAGTTACTTGTTAGTGGATGAGGTGGAGGAAACAAGGTTTCTCCATCATGGAGCCGTTTATCTCTTCATCGAAGTACTCACACTAGTTGTAAAAGCTTACAGTAACAGGACTAAGCATGTGACTGCAAAGCAAAACCTCACCCTTTAATCTGCATGTGGTCGAGCTCCCTCCTCATCCGGCTAGCCCTGCCCATCATGGCATATAGGCTTCTCTTCACAACGTTCACCACCTTCCCGGGCACATCGGGCCAAGCATCCACCGAGCGCTTCATATTATGCTTCTTCAGCTCCTGCTCGCTGCCATAGTACGGGAACACCATCATCTCACCCTTGGCGTTCTTGAGGAACACCACATTGGTGTGGAGGATGCGGCTCAGTTCGCGCAAGAAGCCATACGAGTTGTTCAGGAGCTGGTCGGGAAGGATGTGCACCACCACGACCAGCCGCCCCACTGCCAGCTTCTCGGGCACGTTGTTGGCGCAGTCGAGGCCGTCCCACTCGCACTCTGCATTGTTACAGCCCTGGTCGCAGTGGCCGTCAGCATAGTGGTCCTTGCAGTACTGGTCGTACAGAGGGCTGAGGAGGAACAGGAGGAAGTGAGCAGTACGGACAGATGGATAAATAAGCTGTTGGTGTCTTTCAGGGGCCTTCATTACAAGTGGAGCACTTTTTCATATCGAATCATGCTTTACAACAAGATAGTTAGACCGGCGCATCAACAATCTAAAAAGAAATAACTGTAAACAACTGTTCACATAATTTCATAGAAAGTTAAATTGCAGTAGTATCCTGTACAAACCTTTAGCCCTTAGATGTTCTACCAAGTTGTAATTCATTTTAAAAAAAATCTGTTGGTATTTAAGTGAGCAGCAAAGCCATATATATATATATATATATATATATATATATATATATATTATCGATTAACCTTAATTTGTTTGGGTCAAATATGATCCGTTTTCAAGTTTAGATGCGTGAAAAAAAAAAAGTCTGATCAAAACAAGGCTTCATTACATCCTCAACAATGGCCTACTGAATACAATAAAATACTTTTTGATAATTTTTCTTTGATTTGATCCGGTAGTACGTCTGAGTTGTTTATGCAGAGAAATACATAGTAAATGTTGCCAAACCATCAAGAATAACAAAAATGACAACAAAGCAAAAATATTAGTAATAAAATCCTATAATAATAGCATAATACCAGCTGGGGCCTTCCATCCATCCATCTATTATCCAAACTGCTGTGGTGCTCTGAGGGGTGTGGGGATGCTGGAGCCTGTCCCAGCTGGACAGTGACAGACAGTAGCCCAATGACTGCTGGGATAGGCATAAGGCGCGAGAAAGGTGGGGTTTCTCGCGCCTTGTTTCCAACATCTCGTCGCACACATGCCACATCACACACACACACACACACTCGCTCTCTCTCTCTCTCTCTGAAGACAAACCCTTTGGTCTGTTACTTTGTACAGGTTTATGCTGTTGTTATGACGGGAGCCACTTCTTTCCCGCAGACGAGGTCAGACAAGCAAAGTAGAGTCAGTATGGGGTCACTTTTGACCCGTAACACAACAGATATAATTATAATGTAATGTAAGATGTAATTGCTCATTTTAACATATAAGAAAATACAAACTAGTTATTTTGGGAATTCTTTTATCATTAGCCTCTCATGGCTAATGATGTACTGTGTACATAATCTGCTTGGGAGAAAATGTTCAAAACACATCTTTCCATTTTTATGCAGATGATACGGTTATTTATTGTTATGCGGCTACTCTCAAAGCAAAGCTTTTGAGTATCTGCAAAATGCTTTTAACAGAGTGCAAGCTCAGCTTTATCAACCAAAGCTTGTCTTGAATGCTGGAAAAAAAAACTTACGGTGTTTCCAAAACTAGGAAGTTAGAGTTAAATCAGAGCACTGTTACTACTCAAGGTAAACAAATTGAGGCAGTCTCCACCTACAAATACTTGGGATTTTTAATTGATGACCACCTCTCTTTTAAGCCCCATATACAGAGTCTGGTGAAAAAGTTGAAATTGAAGTTAGGTTTTTATTTTAGGAACAAGTCTTGTTTTTCTCTCAATGTCAGGCGAAGACTAGTTGAAGCAACATTCTTGCCTGTTCTTGACTATGGTGATTTACTGTAACATGAACGCATCAGCCCATTGTCTCTATATGTTAGACACTGTCTCATGGAGCATTAAGGTTTGTCACAAACTGTAGAGCCCTCACTCATCACTGTGTCCTTTACGCCAAAGTCACTTGGCCTGCTCTACCAACCCGGCGATATGTTTTTATCTATAAGGCCATTCTGGGTACCCTCTCCTGTTATTTATCTATCTTTCTGTCCATAAAACATGGCACTTATGGGTTACAGTCTCAGGACACCTTGCAAATGACTGTTCCTAAAGTTCGGACCGAGCTGGAAAAGAAGGCCTTTATGTTTTCTGCACCATCTGCCTGGAATAGCCTGCAGAATAGACTTAAACTCCAGGACTTGGTTACTCTATCCGAATTTAAAGCTATGGTTAAGTCTATGGAATCTGAGTCTATTGGAAATTGTAAACGTTTCAACTGATAACAGGTTTGTATCTTTTCCCTTCATTTTTATGCTATTTTGCACTTCGAGCTATTCTGTTGTCTTCATGCGAGTGTGTGCTGAAACTGGTGTACTGCTGCCATTCTTGGCCAGGTCTCTCTTGTAAAAGAGGTTTTAATCTCAATGGGACTAACCTGGTTAAATAAAGGTAAATGAAATGAAATGAAAATGGTCTTATAATTTATTTGCCTGTTCTGTTCATAAGCACTAAAATAAATGAACTGTGCCTATTTTAAACAAAAAATTATTTGTACATTGCAAGTTAAATGTGGTCTAAGATGATAATTAGCGTTTTTTTGTTTTTACAGTGCTTGTTAATGAATTCAAACTCGGGTCAAATTTGACTGATGAACGATTAGGGGTGTGAATCATTTTCGAATGTAATAGGAGAGTTAAAACATGGCCCCAGTGATTATGGCGGAAATGTTTAGAAACGCTGTAACTTTGCTTCAAGCTTATCTAGTGTAGTGCAGGGTGATAAAGTGATTTATTATTTCAAACACTTAATTTTGAAATAAACCCGTTGATTTTCTTCGGTAATTGCTCAAGCTGGTATCCACTCATGTTTAACAGCATGCAGGTGAATGATAACGCGCCGTCATATATATATATAGCTAATGTGTTGTGTTACACAGATGAGGTTCATTCAGGAGAAAATTAACCTACTAAACCTGAAATAAATACCAATTTTGTAATTATGTTAAAAATTGTTATCGTCTTACATCAAAACTTAAATTGTGAAAATAAAAATTTTCAGCCATACCACCCTGCAATATTCAAGGAAACAAGATTATAAAATTTGCTCTATATAGGTTTAACCAATGGCCTCAACTGAGAGAGGAATCAAGAAAAGATCAACTAATCCCACCGACACCATTTAATCTAGTTTCAAAACTAATTTTATCATGGTCAAATTCAGACTGCAAAAAAACAAAAACTTACTTGCACTGTCCCTCTAGGTTCTGACAGTCGAAGCCGTCGTAGAGGCAGCCAGCGTTGTCACATTGTGAGTCACACTTGCCGTCGTTGAAGTAACGCCAGCACTGCAGAGCAACTGAGCAGTTCTTCCATGGGTCGTTGAAGTTGAGCGAACAGTCGCCGCCATCCCAGCCACATGCGTGGTTGTTACAGAGCATGTCGCAGAAATTGTCGCCTTTCCGGCCCTCGCACTGCGGGATCTCGCAGCTCACCTCCATCTCTGATGGAGGGGGCACAATGTCGTGGCCGAACCCGCCCTGGAAGCTGTAGTCCAGGATGTGGCAGCGGAGGCCGTTGAAATTGGTTGGGCAGACACAGTGGTAGAATGGTGCCTCGGAGGTGTACTCGCAGGTGCCGCCGTTGTAGCAGGGGTCTGAGTTGCAGGGGCTGTCGGTGGGGTACTGGCATTCGGGTCCTGTGAAGGATGGCGTACACAGGCACTTGGGGCTCTTGGGGCCCGAGATGCAGGTGCCTCCATTACGGCAGTGGAAGCTGCCGCAGGCCTGGGCATCATGTTCGCACGTGGAGCCGGTGTAGCCCTGAGAAACAGGGGAGACAATTGAGTTCATCTTTTCCTTCAAATTAATATAGGGAACAATAAAGGCTCAGCGTTTTCGGTTTTTATTTTTCAAAGCCATCCAGCATGCTGTTACATAACCTCACACGAACAGGAACCACTTTTGGATCCATGGAAACATAAAATCCGGGTGAAAATCAGTTTAAAAATCTGGGTATTTTTCGGTGAAAATTGGTAAAAACCGAAAATGCTGAGCCCTGGGAACAATTCAGAAAATATATTCATAACTTTTTTACAATTCAGATCAACCAAAGTCACTATTTAGACTAATGAAAAGTTAATGAATTTCAAAATAAGTCAAAACCAAATTAAAACAATGGTATAAAACTAGAGTATCAATGCAGTACTCCATTTCGACAAGCTATGTTTTCTATTCACACTGTGTTGTATATTTGCTTTTGTTACATGCTTTTGTCACATGAAGAATCCACGTTACATATGTGGATTCTTCTTCTTTCAGCTTATTCCCTGTTTCTCAAGGGTCGCCACAGCGGATTTTATAGTTTCCATCTGTGTGTATATGTGGATGTTTGTGCGTAATTCTGTATGCGAGTGTGTGTTTGCATTTGCCTGCACTCACAGGAGGACATTTGCAGATGAAGCCATGAGGTGTGTTACTGGCTACAGCACAGGTCCCTCCATTTCGGCAAGGCTTCCCTTTGCAACCGTCAAACACCATGTCACACTGCTGGCCTGTGACAAATTCAAATACATATAAGGTAAGAGCCAGACAAAGTAAAATATACAAGTTATAACATATACTATATATATATATGTATATATATAGACACATGTTAAAAAAAACTGTCTGACTCCATAATTTCACTGTTATGGCTTTAAGAGAGAACCAGAGATTCAAACTGAGACGAGACACATCAGTAGATTCAGGATGGCCAACCAGCGTCCCTCAACGCCAGGCTGCTCACCAGTATATCCTGTGTGACACTCGCAGCGGTAGTTGTTGGTGAGCTGGATGCAGTTGTGCGTGCCCCGGGGGTCACAAGGGTTGGACAGGCATTCGTTGATGTCCCCCTCGCAGCGTTCCCCCACATATCCCGCTGAGCAGATACAATGGTAGCCCCCCACACGGTCAACACACTTGCCCTTGTTGAAACATTTGGGCTCATTGGTGACAGGGTCCATGAACGGGTTGCAGTCGTCGATGTTGATCTCGCAGTGCACGCCTGAAAGGTAGGAGACAGTTTTGGTAGATATGGAAGTACTTCATAGGCTAGGAAAGCCAAGTGTTGACTCAAACAGCCCTTTTCTACCAACAGGGAATGGGTTCGGTGCCGGTTCGCAAACCCTTTTTTGAACAGTTCAGAGCCTTTTGACCAAAAATAAATTTTTTGCGAACCCGAAAGGTTAGTTCCGAACCGGCACCAAAAAATAGCAGGTTTTTCAGCGCGAACCGTGACGACATCAATAGGCGTGTGACATTCCAGAGGAAGACGAGAGGAGACAGCCTAATGGTAGATAATGGCGAAATCGGCAGATAACAAGGGTGCACAGTGGTCAGCTGAGGAAACTCAGTGCTTGGTTGTTATCTGGGCATCTCCCGAGTTTCAGGAAAAACTAGAGTAGCACGAGAAAGAGTAAGTTGTATGGCGAATTAGTAGAAGAGATGGCCAAGAATGGGTTCACTCAAACACAAGAACAAATTATCAACAAGTTAAAAACAACTTAAGAAGGACTACCGTGACGATAAAAAAAGAGTTGTCCAAAAGTGGAGCTGGACGACATAATATGATGCCATATTATTGCTAGCTAGTGGGTTTCAGTAGGATGTAGCTAATGTTGTAACACCAGAACTCTTCAGTCTTGGACTTACTTCCGTTTTCGTATAAGAATTTCAAACTATTTAAATCATTTGGGGGTCTGAGCCAGTGGATATTTTGAGATTGTTTCTGTACCTCATCAAATTATCTGACAAGATGCTGGCTTTTTTTTGGCACACGACAAACTCTCCGATAGCACTTTGGCTGACCTACAAAGCCACGCCACTTTCATGTCCGAGAGGGAGGGAGGTAAATTAATAAATAAATAAATAAGAAAAATCAATGGGCTGTTTGACAAGCAGGGGAGGGGGGGAAAGAGGAAGTTTTTTTTAGACATGTTCTGGGCTCTGTTAAGCCCCAATTAATGAACCGTGGAGAACGGAGGAGAGCACAGAGGGGGGTGAGAGAGAGAGAGAGAGAGAGAGACAGAGAGAGGGAGGGGGGGGAAGTGGAGGAGTTCTGCGTGGGGTCCGCTGACCTTGGGTTCCCCGGGGACAGGAGCATTTGTAGGTATTGATCAGGTCAATGCAGGTGCCCCCGTTCTGGCAAGGCTGGGAGAAGCACTCATTGATCTCGTCAGAGCAGTTGGTCCCCACATAGCCTGGCATACACTGAGAGAGAAGACAGAGGCGGTGATAGGAATAAAGTAATAGCGCGGGGGAAGAGAGAGTCAGAAAAATGAGAGCGGAGAGAAGAAAGAGGAAGAAAGAAGAGCAGAGCTTAATCAATGCTCAACATGAAACAGGGCTGGTTTTTGTTTACCTGGCTGTTTTCTAGTATTTCTACATCCTGCCAAGGCCAGCAGATCCTTCGTTCCAGGGCAGATTAACACATCCGAGCCATTTGGCTCTTATTTATAAACAAACCACTTCATTAGGCTGCCCACTCATGTTGTGAATAAGAACCAGGAGCTATTGGATCAGGGAGGTGAGAGGAGATCTGCTGGACAACTCCGCTCATATCAAATCAAATCATATCATTATCCAAGTGTTCCAGCAGCACTGTTCCATTTGCAATGTAGACATGAAAAAATATGAGAAAATGAAAAAAAAATTCTACAATAGCAATAAAGAAAGACAAGGTAGAGAAAGTAGGGATGAGTTACATTTGAACCAATGAGATTGTCATTAGGTCTGAGACTACATGATATGCTTTCCAACCGGTTAAACCACCAAGATACCCCCAAATATGTTACAGGTTATAAAGATACTCTGCACATTATGCTGTTGCCTCTCCATATTATTGTACAAGCTTTAGCTTTACCCTTTACTTTTTATATGTCTAGTTTTGGGCTCATATTGATTTTCTATCTTTTACCTGTTTTAACGGTCAGGTTTGTTTGAAAGTGCACTTTTTGTTCCCACAGAAGTGCTGTTTTTTTCGGGGCCTTACCTTACAGGAGTAGCCTCCCAGGAAGTCGGAGCACGTGGCTCCATTTTGGCAGGGGTTCGGCGTGCACTCATCCACCTGGTCCTCACAGTAGCTACCCGTGTACCCAACCTGGCAGTGGCAGTAGTGAGTGTTCCCAGCATCCAGACACTGGCCAGAGTTCTGGCACAAGTGAGCCACGTCAACGCCTGAAGGTGGTGTGACAGAAGGAGAGAAAGAAGACAGGAAGTTTTATATATCATGGTGTTTAACCTCCTGTTTTGTAAATGTGCACATGTTTAAACTGTTAAGGGAAGCAGAGGTCCTGCTAGGGACTGTTTTGTTTTTTAAGGACAACATATAAGTGCATTTATAGCATATACATATAAAAACAATTTAAATACACAAACTTAATTTGACACATAAGTTACACATTTCAAGTACAACATAGAAAAATAATGACCACTAATACTGCCATGCAGGGCTTTGTTGCATAAACACATTGGGGAAATGCACTTAATAAGCACATCTGCTTATCTTAGAATCATATCTTAGCATCATACAGGCACAAGCTTTACACATTACCTTCGTAGCAGCCTATACTTTTGTCTTCTTGAGTGGTTATTGGTTGTTTATTATCGCTATGAGCACCAACATGAATTAACAATTATCATAGAGACTATAAACATGTGATCTCTTATGAACTATCATGTTCAGACTGAAAATAGTTTTGTCCCCCTGGTGAAACTCCTCACTGTCAGGTGAAAAGAAGCGGCTGGCGAACTCCACATGTATCGGAAGAGACGTGTGGCAGTCTGCAGCCCTCCCCGATTGGCAGAGGGGGTTGCAGCAGAGACCGGGATGGCTTGGAAGAGTGGGGCAATTGGCTGGATACAATTGGGAAGAAAAGGGGGGGCGGGGGGGAATCCAATATAAAAAGTCTATGTATTTGTGTGAGTGAATCTTTATTCACTGAGCTTGTGATTTAGGCTGAATTACAAAAAAGAAACAGTTGCAGGTTATTAATTTTTGGTTTACATTTATTGGCGTGCATATGTGTGGACATTCCCACCCTTGTGTGTGTGTGTGTGTGTGTGTGTGTGTGTGTGTGTGTGTGTATATATATATATATATATATATAAAATAGATGTAAGAAAAAAACTTTAAATACATAGTAGTACAAGCCTGTTTCGTTTCGTGCATCACGTACTCACATCAGCTGCCAAGATGGCTAACCAACCAAGAAGAAGAAGAAGAAGAAAGAGAAAAAAAAACAGCGAATAAACGCTATTGCCTAGCACCACGCCCCTAGTTATGGCGCACGTCTTTAAATATTTCAATATTTGATTCCGGCGATCTGTATATACACCTCACAATTATGTTTTTCTTTTTATCCATGCAGATTTCTATTGTAATGCATTCTAACACGTCATCAACTGCTGTCGTCATGCTTTCCACCACCTTATAATTGAAGCTTTTATCCACATACAAGGTAACACCCCCTCCATTCTTGTTTTTGCAATTCATATACATCAATTCAGGGCGGCACGGTGGTGCAGCGGTTAGCGCGGTCGCCTCACAGCAAGAAGGTCCTGGGTTCAAGTCACAAGGTAGTCCAACCTTGGGGGTCGTCCTCTGTGTGGAGTTTGCATGTTCCCCCCATGTCTGCGTGGGTTTCCTCTGTGTGCTCCGGTTTCCTCCCACAGTCCAAAGACATGTAGGTCAGGTGAATCAGCCGTACTAAACTGACCCTAGGTGTGAATGTGTGTGTGTTGGCCCTGTAATGGCCTACCCGCCTGTCCAGGGTGTCTCCCTGCCTGCCGCCCAATGATGGCTGGGATAGGCTCCAGCTTCCCTGAGAGCAGGCTAAGCGGTTTGGATGGGTTGATGGATGGATGGATATACGTCAATTCATATCCATTCTACTTAAAAGTCCACACCCTTCTCAGGGCTGAGCCAAGTCTCTGACATGGCAATTATATTGAACTGACTTAAATATTCTTTGATGTTTTGGAAGTTGGCATACAGACTTCTGCTGTTAAAGTGGATAATTGATATTTTATGATCAGACTTAACCTCAGTGTTAAACTGATCCTCTGTGTAATAACAGCCCTTGTTGAAGTTATTAAAGAAATTATTTACCGGATCGATATTATTTTCCATATCTTGTGATTTATGCAGCATATTCAATATAAGTTTTCAACCCGTTTGTCATATTCTGTGATCTTTGTTGTTTGCTGATTATCATTATCTCCAGACGGAGATGAATGACTTCTTTCAGAACTTGTCATGGTTGGTTGCATGTAGTGTGTTTATTTAGTCACTCTAAGATTTTTCATTACCTTGTTGCGTTGTTATTTTGGACTCACTGGTATTTACCCAATTCCTCAATGTCTCTTATGACCAGCACTTTGGCTTCTTCTGGTGTTCCATTTAATTTTGTGAAGATTTTACAGTTTGTTGACCATGTAGACTGGCTTTTCCTTTGCTTTCTCAGGAAGCATGCCTTTCTGGTGATGTCCACATTCTTTTTAGTCAGATGTTCGTTCAAGTAGACATCTGATCCCTTCAGCTTTTTCCTTGCCTTAGCAATGCGGTTTTATGCTTTCTGTTTTAAAACCTTATTATGATGGCCGGTTTATCACTTGTTTTTCCGAGGGAGAGGGTGACATGCCTTAATGTAGTTGTTGTCCACTTCTATTCCCTTAGACTGAAGCAAAAAAGTCACCTGTTGCTCCACAGAGTTGGAGTCCTGCTCGCTGAACTCCCTGCCGTTCATCGTTGTCACTGCCCGGGCGTATGACTGGGGTTAGTCTCTAGCCCGGTGACAATGATGTCATTCATTCGTGTGTACTGCTCCAAATCATCCACCAGGTTCTCCAGGAACATGATTCTCTTATCTTTCCGTTTTGTAGCTTCAGGGCCTTGACTTCTTCCACCAGGTCCAAAATTGTTTTTAGATTTAGTTTGACCGTTGCAACCTCCTCTGTCAAAAAGTCGAGCAAACTTTTAAAATTGTCGACTTCCCCTGTTGGGGGATTCTTTTTTTGTCCCGGGACCTTTGTTATCATGTCTTTATGGACCCTGAGTCTGCAATAAAGTTTTGAGTTGAGCTTTGTTTGTGCCAGCTAGTTAGCTTAGCCAGTTAGTTAGCTTGGCTAGCCACTGGTACAGCTGTCGTCTTTTTCAGTCACAACAAGTGAACATGGCTCCATGTCTCTCCCACTTTCATCCGCAGTTGCCCAATAGTGATTTGATGTAAACCGATGTCTTGTGGTGCAAAAGTAGTCTTTTTCAATTTAAGGAAAATAAATAAATAAACAAATAAACAAACAAATACATAAAACTCCTTTGCTCTACCTCTCTGTTTGGCTGCCACCTCACAGGAGACACTTGGCACATCGCAGTAGAGGCCTGTCCATCCAGTTTGACACTCACAGCTGTAGGTAGTACCTGTCTGCCAACAGGTTCCCCCATTCTTACAGGGCAACAGATCACACCAGCGTACCAGGTTCTGAAATATATATATATATATATATATATTTATACACCATGTCTGAATGATATGTGCTCAACACACACACGTTAAAAATGGAAACTGTATCATAGCATGCTATAGTATAACATAAAACATTTAATAACAGACAAGCAAAAAGCCTCTTTTCTCTCGTCCTACCTGACAATTGAGCCCAGTATACCCATGGGGGCAGGTGCACTTGTAAGTGCCGTAGCTGTCCTGACAGGTGCCGCCATTCAGGCAGGGTTTTGAGTCACACTCATTTATGTCATGCTGGCAGTAGCTGCCTGTGAAGCCTGGAGGGCACAGGCAGGTGAAGGTGTTGATGCCATCCACACAGGTTCCACCATTAAAGCAAGAACTTAAAGAGAAGAAAATAAAGGAGAGTGATTATGAAGACAATTAAGATGCGATTCTGGAAGTTATTTACGAGAGAAGAGAAGAGAAGCTTAGAGCTTATTGATGTTAGATTAATTTGTTACCAATGACTGTCCACCATAGGGGGCAGTAGTGGACAAGAAAATAAGGGTCGAGTCTGTGCGTGTGTGTGTGTGTGTGTGTGTGTGTGTGTGTGTGTGTGTGTGTGTGTGTGTGTGTGTGGGAATGAAACCTGTTGATCTGAAAAATTCAAACCAATCAACCTGTATATATCTTTTTGCAGCAGCCAAGATTCACCAGTTGCCAACTATATTAACTCTTGTCAAATAATGGTTTGATTCTTTTTCCTTAAACACAATTCAAGAAAAAAGAATCAAATGCTTGAATCCAGGTGAAGTTGACTCAGCACACAATCTTTCTCACGAGCTATTCTCATTCACACAGTTCTACCCATCCACACATAGCAACTGTACGAGGACAACCATAGTCTCTCACCATTCACTCAGAAGCTGTACTGGAGCTGTTGGGAGAGGATACGTGTTTTGCTCGAAGGTTCCTTGACAGCAGCCATCACTACTCATTCCCTTTTCCCATCCTGTATAGGAATTCCAACTGAAGACCTCCCATTAACAGGAGTGCTTCTCTAATGTCTAGGCTATCGCTGCTGGGGTTTCAAAGACTACAATGGCTTCAAAAGAGTTCCTAGATGTCCATGACTTGGATAAAACTTATTTATTCCTTTATTCTGCATCTATCAGTTATATCGGTTTGTACCTCTCGGTGCAGTCGGGGGTGTTGTTTTCACAGTGGATCCCACTGAAGCCAGGTGGGCAGGTGCAGGTGTAGCTGTTGACGCAGTCAGTGCAGTTGGCCCCGTTCTTGCAGGGGTTACTCTCGCACTCATTTATGTCCTCCTCACACTTGGTGCCCCGGAACCCGGGCAGGCAGGTGCACAGGAAACCATTCACCTCGTCCTTACAGAGCCCTCCATTGCTGCAAGGGTCTAAAGGGAGAGGACCAGATCAAGGGTTAGGGTTTTTGCTAGGGGTTAGTGTTTTGGTTAGGTCTGTGACTGTTTCAGCGGGTTCAACAGTCCTGAGTTTTGGGGGCTTACAGTAAAGTACAATGATTTACAGAACTACAGAAGGGGTTATATGACACATTAGAGTCAGGCTCACAGCCAGCCCATCCATCAGGACACAGGACCTGAGCTAGCCGAAGTGGGCAGTTACCTGCCACAAACCACTGTCTGAACTCGGGTAGTCGGTAGTCTAATACATAGTGCTAGTTTAGTGGTTTTTGAATGGTATCAAACGTCGGCGTTATGAGATACAATTATCCCAAGTCGGAGGGAAGCATTATTCTGCCCTGCTTCCATTGAGCAGGATGCAAATGGAGGCCAGCCCTTGTGTCCAAGACTTTTAACCAAAAAATGACTGTAGGTAAGGCACAGTGAGGACAAGTGGGGGAGCTTACTGGGCTTGCAGTCATCGATGTCAGTCTCACAGTTACTTCCACTATAGCCTGGTTTACAGCCACAGTTGTAGCTACCCATGGTGTTCTGGCAGGTGGCTCCGTTGCGACAGGGGTGTTTCACACACTCGTCGATGTCTACCTGACAGATTTGGCCTTGTCAAGTGGATGGTAGAGTATAGAAAGACAGTAAAGAGGAGAGGGGAGAGGAAAAACTTCATTCAGGTACAGGATATTGTCTCAAAACAGAATGAAACTCACTGCGTGAGGCACATGCCAGGCACTACTTCTTGAGCAATACTGAGGCATCTAGGAAGAGCTGGTTTGCAGTTATTCTTGTTGCCAAACAAATGTTGACAACCAATTTAGATTTTAATTTAACCACTTTTAAGCTAATTTACCAGCACAATGTTCATTCATTTGAAGTCGAAATATTTGTTACTTAATTTTGAACATTTTAACACCCAACGCTGTTGGCACCACACAACAGCCTGAGTGATTCCTCTGGTTAAAATTAAAAGAAAAACGGGCTGTGTTTCCTGGAGGATGAACAGGGATATTGATTTGAACACGTGGAGTATTGAACTTTTTCTTTTACCTTGCCATCCCTCTGGGCAAACACAGGAGAAGCTCTCGTAGTCTTCAGACTCTCGACACACACCTCCATTCTTACAGGGCTTGGGGCCACAGGGGGCTAGCAGGGTCTCACAGTTCTCTCCTAACACACACACACACAGGTTTATTACACACCCTCTAATCAAGAACACAACAAACTTTGCTCAATATTATTCTTCTCGAGAGTGAGCTATAGAATCACGAGCTAAGAGATATCCCTACAGATAGAGCTTCCAGTTGATACTGAATTATCATTCAATCAGGGCTATCAGAAGACGTCGGCCCCTGCAGGCTCCGTCAGTGTTCGAGGCCTGCAGAGAGATTTCCCTATCTGTTTTCCCAACACACGGCTTGCGCAGGAAGCTGGCTTCAGTTTCCGGGCATTGTCAAGGTATTTGCTTTTCTGTGAGACAGGAAGCAGGCAAACAGGAAATGTGTCAGGCCCACATTCCCACCCCTGTCACCCATCTAAGCCCTTTATTATTCCAAGTCTTGTGGATTTTTCCAAAGAAGACGATCCGTGGAATGAAAAAGGAAGAATTGCCCCAAGGCGTTCCTTCACTATCTATTTTTTAAATTTTTTATAATAATAATAATAAGTGAAAGAATAGGACGTGAAAGGTCAGAGTGAAAACATTTTCCTGCTTTGTTATCTGGGATTCTTGCCGAGTGTCATTCAGGTCCAGTGTCAATAGGAAAGCTTAGTGTCTATGAGCCTTGAGGAAGTCTTGCTGCTGAACTTTATTTCATGGCTATGTTGCCGAGAGCACATTGTTCCTGTATTATTTGGTGATTTAAAGGGATACAGGGCCTGGAAACCCTCCCCGTAAGGATATACCAGACAGAACACCAGGCGGAAATAACTAGAATATCAAAAAAAAAAAGAAGAAGAAAAGAATTGTGGGTAATAGTCTCTTACCGGTGTAAGGTAGAACACAGTTGCACTTGTAGCCTGCGACATCATCGATACACGTCCCCTGGTTGAGGCAGGGGTTGGAGGCACACTCGTTGATGTTGGTCTGGCAGCTTGGCCCTGTGGTTGGAGAGGACTTGAAGTTAAAACATGCTTGGGTTTGAGGTAGCAGGTCAGCCAGTCATGGTGACAACACAGAATTGTGTTTGGCAGAAGGAAGTGCAATACAAAGACAGAAACAAGATCTGAAGCATATACATGAAAACTAAAATATTCACACACTAAGTCCCTCACACACACACACACATAACACACATGCACACAGAACCAAAAAGTATTTTACCCACATACAACCCATCAAGAAGACACTGCTCCAAAACTTGAGGAAATACCTTCAACATAAAAAAGTCGGTAACACTTCCTATGAAGTTTGCATCTATAACGCCTTATAAGCACCTTTTGCATGTATAATGCCCATAACGCCCACACTTTCCTATAATGTGTATTACAATGACTAACGGCTATGGCTGAAGACTGTGAAATAGCACTGAAGTCTCATTATGCATCTCTACAAAACTTCAGCAAAACAAGTTGGCTATGATGCATTATGACATCTGACAGACAAACTGGCTAATGATGACATATTTATAGTGCATAAATCTGTTTTAAATTGACATAAAGGTGGTTATGATGTGTTGTGAGGACATATACATGGTTATAATGAACCTTACAATAACTTATAGCTACACTAATAGGGCATTATAGATGCTTATAGGGCGTTATAGATGCAAGCTTCATAGAAAGCGTTACCAAAAAGGCTAATAATTCTAATAATTGTCTTTAAATTAGGACATTTTTAATCATGTGGGCTAAAATCATTCAGTGCCTCCTACAAAGATCATTCTTTTGTGTCTCACAGGACAATGATAGTGCAAAAGAGCTTGCAACTACTGACAGAAATACACGAAAACATAGCTCGTAGAACCCAGTAAGTTACACTTTTTTTCCGGTGTATGCACCAAATCAGCAAGCTACGTAGAAATTAATGGGCAGCCTTTCCGAAATGTGGAATCAAATTAAATAAATCCGGGTACAGAAAGACACACACACACTGACCAGTGAAGCCCATACGACAGGTGCACACGTATCCGCTGGTCATGTCCTTGCAGGTGCCTCCATTCATACAGGGGTTGGACTCGCATTCATCGTTATTGATGTCACAGTTTTTACCACTCCAGCCAGAGTCACACAGACATTTATAGCTGTAGGGGAGGAAGGAAAGCTTTCATAAAATCGAATTCAATCCATTCATCAAACTGTAATTATGAAAATTAATAGAATATACATAGAATAAGCAGGGATCCAAACATGTGTTTGGTTAAAAAAAGAGAGCTACTTAAAGTTAAAAAAGAATGCGACAGCATAATATCATACAACCATGTGACGAAGGCCTGTGCTATATGCTTAAATAGGAAATTCTATTTGATATACTCAAATCAATAGGAGACAGACAGATATTGAGTAGTAAATAAAAAAAATTTTTTTTTCAGAATTAGAAAAATAACATAATTGCGGTGTTGGGGAGTAGTTAACTACATGTAGTTCAATTGTCAAAATACACCCTCAGGCTGCCTAGGTGAGGTCTTACCTGCCCTGGTTACTAAACCAAACTGTCACACTTTGCTCTGTCACTTCAGTTGTGCCTCTGTGTAACTATATGAGATTCCAGACTCAGATTGTGAGGATTTTCCACAACACAGTTTGGATGCCGTTAAAATACTTTTTAAAAGCAGTTTTATTTTGGCATGGGTTCTTTGAGAGTAGTTAAGATGTAGTTGAACTTCTTTTCATTGTGACATAGCTAGTCATTCCGTCAGTACTTCTTTGCCTTCACTTGAAGAGGGTTTCTAGGGCTTTATGCCTAGCACCATTCCTTTGCATGATGCAGCATCCATCAGTACTTCTTCTTTGCCTTCACTTGGAGGGTTTCTAGGGTTTTACCTTTAGCAGCATTCCTTTGCTTGGCTGCATGTCTCAGCCGTCTTTCTTTCTCCTCTTCGTATGTAGTCCTCATGTTCTCTTGTGCACTTGCACATGTTTTCTTGAAGCCGTTGTAGCGCTACATAGTATATGTCCACTTCTTGTCTTGTCAAATGTTCGACGAGCATCGTCTTGCTGACCATGCCTTCAAACTATTGTGGAATTTTCTAGAACTGCTAAGGTTAGCAGTTCTAGAAGATTTTCGTTCCAATCCTCACCTACGGTCATGAACTTTGGGTAGTGACTGAAAGGGTGAGATCGCGGATATAAGCGGCTGAAATTAGTTTCCTCCGTAGGGTGTCTGGGCTCAGCCTTAGAGATAGGGTGAGGAGCTCAGACATCCGGAGGGAGCTTGGAGTAGAGCTGCTGCTCCTTCACATCGAAAGGAGCCAGTTGAGATGGTTCGGGCATCTGATTAGGATGCCTCCTGGGCACCTTCCTTTGGAGGTTTACCGGGCACGGCCAACTGGGAGGAGACCCCGAGGTAGGCCCAGAACTCGCTGGAGGGACTACATGTCCAATCTGGCTTGGGAACGCCTTGGAATCCCCCAGGAGGAGCTGGAGGGTGTTACTGGGGAGAGGGATGTCTGGAGTGCCCTACTTAGCTTGCTGCCACTGTGACCCGACCCCGGAAAAGTGGCAGAAAATGAGATGAGATGCTAACGTTGGCTCACGAGAGATAGTATAGCTTGTTCAAAGATGTTGGCGTAACTACAGTACCGATAGGAGCTAAGTCAGTATGATGGAATTTTGTATTCATTTGCATAAAGTTAAATCATCTTCGACTTTTCTCGCTGAACGGCCAACTAAATGAATGGGATCCGTCGAGTTTATTTTACAAGTGGAAATCTAGCATAAGAGAAGCTGCTCTGACCAGGAGTACAATAATGTTAGCTAAAAAACACAACACATATAACCGACACAGCTAATTATGTGAAAAGTCAAAACCATATGAAATAGTCAGCCAAAAAGACTTTAATTATTCATTCTTAGTACACAATTTCAATCGGTCATCCATTAGTTCACAATTGTGAGTATTTACTGTCATGACCTATGTATTATTTGGGTAAATCAATCCCTTCAAAAAAAAAAAAAATCAAAAAAATCAACAACAAAAAATAATAATAATAATTAAAAAAAAAATTAAAAAAAAGAAGCTACTTACAACCAGTTTATAGACCAACTTACCCGTTGATCTTGTCCTCACAGTGTCCATGGATACAGGGGCTACTGAGGCACTCGTTGACCTGGGAGAAGCAGGTGGCATCATGGAAACCGTCTGGACACATGCAGGTAAAGCCATTGATGCCATCAATACAGGTGCCGCCGTTGTGACAGGGGTTGATGGCGCACTCATCAATGTTGATGTTACACATAGTTCCTTATGTGAAGAATACACAAGTATGTATGTTAGCCTCACAAAATGCTGTTATGGTTGCTGATGTGTTTTAGTTCAGAGGACTCCTTCAGGACTGATTAAGGAGTTTACAAATAGAAGATTTGACTAAAATCCTATCTACAAGACATGTCAAAAGTTTTTTGTTTTTTTTTGCCTTTTCCCCTCTTTTTTCTCCCCAGTTGTACCTGGCCACTCACCCCGCTCTCCGAGCCGTCCTGGTCGCTGCTCCACCCCCTCTGCAGATCCGGGGAGGGCTGCAGACTACCACACGTCTCCTCCGATACATGTGGAGTCGCCAGCCGCTTCTTTTCAGCTGACAGTGAGGAGTTTCACCAGGGGGACGTAGCGCATGGGGGGATCACGCTGTTCCCCCAAGTTCCCCCTCCCTCCTGAACAGGTGCCCCGAGCAACCAGAGGAGGCGCTAGCACAGCAACCAGGACACATACCCACATCCGGCTTCCCACCCGCAAACAAGGCCAATTGTGTCTGTAGGGACGCCTGACCAAGCTGGCGGTAACACGAGGATTCGAACCCGTATTGGTAGGCAACAGAATAGACCGCTATGCTGACATATCAAAAAGTTAACAAACAACATAATTTGTACTTGTTCCGATGGGATTATGAAGAACAAAACTCACACATCAGCACACAACGCACAATAAGATCTATACCACCCTGTGGCTAATGTATCAATTTCCTGAAACGCAAGGGATTTTCAAGTCATTGCTTTGTCGGCCACTTGAAGCACCGCTGCCATTCAGGCCTGTGCAGTGCATAGCATAAAAGCATCCAATTTAGCTTTAGAGCAGGCACCAGCTCCCAACCTTTTAACAGCTCAACTTTCAAAATCTTTCAAGGATTCTTTTCCTCTGTTTAAACCCCCAAGTGACTGCTAGGCTGGAGAGAGAGAGACAGAGAGAGAGAGTACGTATGTGTGTGTATATTTGTTTGTGTGTGTCCTCTCTTTGTGTGGGACAGCAGGTTGTGTGTCCTAACAGTGGCAGGTTGTGGGAAGGGGGGGTGGAAAGTGACACCGCTTGAGCCTCAGAGGAGTGTGCTCACTCGCTCCCCATCTGTCACCCTCTGCCGACCAGCCCACACCCCTCTGTTTCATACCTTCACCCTCCACCCCAACCCCCACCCAATCTCAACTATCGCTTTGTCTCGGCGTCACCTGATAGGCCTGAGTGAGAGCTACAATTATCCTGAATTATACCGTGTCAACTATCACACATCGCAGATAGCCCCTTCTGCAGAGTTCACATCTGGAAGGATTTGACTGGTGGAGCAGAATATGAAGTCTCACAAAGTCTCTCTGGCCCGTCAGGAGCAGAGGTGAAGAAGAACCGGAAGCTTTTCCTTTGAATCCCTGATTGACTGACAGAAATTTGGGTCAGCACAAAGGACACATGCTCTTCCCATCGCCCAGTCTGCCTCTTGAGAAGTGCTGCTAGGGTGGTGTTAACCAAGGATTTAACCCCGAACCGGTTTAGGAGAGCAACTTAGTGGCCAACAGGAGAGGTCTGTGGTTGTACTGGGGCAGCTCACACACGCATGAACACAAACACACACACATACACACACACACACATGCACTTGAACCTAACCAGGGTTTGTAATCATCCTCTACATAAGTGCATGACTATTTCGTCACATTTTTTTACCTTTGCATAGCTAAATGCTTGTTTCCTTCCTTAATTTTAACTTTTTTTTTTGGATTTTTCCTCCTCTTTTTCTCCCCAATTGTACCTGGCCAATCACCCTGCTCTCCGAACCGTCCCGGTCGCTGCTGCCCCCCCTGCTGATCCGGGGAGGGCTGCAGACCACCACATGCTTCCTCCGATACATGTGGAGTCGTCAGCTGCTTCTTTTCACCTGACAGCGAGGAGTTTCGCCAGGGGGACGTAGTGTGTGGGAGGACCACACTATTCCCCCCAAGTTCCCCCCCCCGAGCAGGCGCTCCGACCGACCAGAGGAGGCGCCAGTCCAGCGACCAGGACACATGCCCACATCTGGCTTCCCACCCACAGACACAGCCCTGTAAGGGACGCCCAACCAAGCTGGCGGTAACACAGGGATTCGAACCCCCGATCCCTGTGTTGGTAGGCACCGAAATAGACCGCTACGCTACCCGGATGCCCCTTAATTTTAACTTTGCATCACATCTTATTTTCATGTACGTACACACTCAATTTTACTCCTGAGTAAATAGATGTTTAAATGAGCAGAACGAATGAATAACTGAAAGTGAGCAGGGGCTGAGGATAAACAGTAATGGGCCGTAACAGGTGGGACAGCCTTAACTTTATGAGCTGTGGCCCAGGGAAACGTGTCACTTACCAGTGTAACCGGGCTCACAGGCACACTCATAGCTGTTGATCTTGTCGATGCAGGTGCCGTAGTCACAGGGGTTGCTCTTGCAGTCGTCTATGTTGATTTCACAGTTGATACCTGGGAAGAAGAGGGTTTTAAAGCTAGAATGGGCTCCAAAAGATGTTTTTCATTTATCATTTCAAGATAGCGTGACCATTTGTTTTTGAGCTTTAAGGAGGGACATGCCCTTCACATGTGTCCAAGCAGCTATTACCCACCAGTGGTGCCCTTTGGGCAGTTGCAGATGTAGGCGTTCTCACGATCCTGGCAGGTGCCTCCGTTGCGGCAGGGCTGACTGTGACACTCGTTGATGTTTGTCTCACACAGCCGACCGGTGTACCCGGGGCGACAGTGGCAGGTGAAGGAGGCCAAGCCGTCCTTGCAGGTGCCATAGTGGCACGGGTCCGAGGAACACTCGTCAATATCCGTCTCGCAATGCCTGCCGCTGTACCCTGGCCAACACAACATGACAGCCGTCCTTTATGACCCAAAATATTCCACTCTTACTGCTCCGGAAACTGTATGAAGCCAACAACTAGAGACTTTTTAATTAATCTTTGTAAAAATAGCCTAGAATTCGGTCAATTTCATAGACCCTTAAGTGGCTTTCCTCTCCAAATGAGGTGGGGGACCCATCATATCAAGATTTGGTCACATCTTAAGTAGAATTCCTGCATACCTTCAGTGCACTCGCACGTGTACTTGTTTGGTCCGTCTGAGCATTTGGCGCCGTTCTTGCATGGTGTGCTGGCACATTCATCAATATCTATCTGGCACAGGGTCCCGGTAAAGCCTGAACAAAAAAATGTAAAAAAAGACAGAGAGAGAGAGAGAAAGAAACACAAGTGGGGTTTAGAGAGAGAAAGACAGCAAAAGAATGTGATAGTGTTCTTCCAACCCGGCCAAACCACCCCACTACCCCCCCCATAACACCGAAACTGTATCGTAATGAGGGTCCCCACCAATCAGAGGAACGGCGCATGTTAATTAACAACCGTGCAAGTGTTTATCGCTCTCCTGTTCAGTACTGCCCCAAAAACAAAGAAGAAAGAAAACGAGAGAAGGGGAGGGGGGTTGAAATTGCAAGGCCTCTTGACCAAGAGGCGGGAGACCAAATGGCGGTGGAGGGGCTAACGTGGGGGGCTGTCCGCTCAATGCAACGCCAAGCCAAGCCTGTTGCCTTCTTTGTCCCCAGAACCCTTTACATCACAATGTGCATTCTCCTTGTCTTGCTTCTAACCCGCTTTACACACATGCGCACACCCCAACTCCCTCACTCATCTCCAAAAAGAAAAAGAAAAAAAAAGAAAGAAAAAAAGAGCCAGCTTGACCCTTGACCTCTGCGCTTTTCAAGTCTCCCTCGTTATTCAAAATCAACCAGCGGGCTATCTTTTCACCCTCCGTTTCCCTCTCGCCCGCTCTCTCCGGTTGTTCTCAGTAGCTGGTAGGCTACGATTAGCATTCAAATCCACGGGGTGGATGAGTGTGTGTGGGGTTTGATGAAAAGAGAGCGCCCCCCCCCCCCCCTAACAGGAACACACAGGTGGTTTAAGCTAAAACAGACAAGACTCGCTTGTGACTAATCCTGTGAGGAAGTGCCTTCATGGCTAGCGGCGAGCTAACGGTGCTCCCCCTGGATTCAGTGCGCAGCAATCCCGACAACGGGATTAAATCGGGTCGTGCCATGAGTAAAGACACGACCCACGGCAAGCTGAAACACACACACACACACACACACACACACACACACACTGACTTGTGAGTAGATTGTCGGAACCTAGGATTAAAAAAATAACTGCGACCACGGGAGAGCTGGTGCGGTCCTGTGGTCGGAGAAGGCGAGATATAATAAACAGCGAGGGAGTCACCCGGATATTCTCCCCCGACTCTGGGAGGTGTGCGGCACTTGTCTACACCAGAGCAAACAGACTGTCTACAGCCCACGGACACCATAGGTGACGAATAAGGGCGCCGCGGGATCACCTTCTACGTCCTTCTGCCCCCCCTGACCATCTTCGCACATGCGTCATCCCCGCATCACAGGTTGCGACCCCCCCCCCCCCCGCACATGAGGCATCCACATGCCTTTCACGATAAAGGGAAGCCTGTGACATGGAGCTGAGGCCTGCTGTTCATCTGACCTGCCACCTTAAACTGTAAAGGTAATGGCCTCCTTCCCACGGCCCAAGTGCGTCTGTCAGCAACAGCTCCCCGACTTGTGACAACATGCGAGTTGAGAGTTGAGACAGCACGCGCAGGTATTTGTATAAACAAACGCACATTCCTCAGAAGAAGGCCGGTGGCACCTGCCTGCTCTGCCTTGTTCTCACGGAGCACACACACACACAGACACACACAGACACACACAGACACACAGAAATACAAACATACATGCACCGGGACAAACACACACAAACAACAAGCGAGCTAGTCTCCCAGAATCACACATTTCGACAGCCATCATTGGTGTTGCCATGGCGTTGCAGTAGTACAGAAATGAAAGGAGGGGACCCCCAAACTTGGGCCCGGGCTCACAACAGGGGACAAATTTACATCTCAAGCAGGGCAATGAGGACCCCCCCTCCTCTCTCTCTCCCCCTCACACTCCCAGATACCCCCGCCCCCTCTTCTAAAAAAAAAAAAAAAACACCCGTGTGTCTCAGACTCCCAGACAGCCCTGCTCCCCCGTCCCCCTCCCCCCCTTCCTTTCCAAAACCACTTTCACCAACTGTCACTTTCTGCTTCCCTCTCATGCCGCCCCCCCATAGGACCTGTCTCAATTTCCATTTCCAATGTGCTTTATCAACATAACAAACTATACACTAGTACAGCAAAGCATGTAGTATTAATTAAGTGAATTAATTAGTGAACTAATTAGTGAATTAATTAATTACATCATAAAAAACAATGACCTATACCATACCAAGACAAGGTAGGTAAAACCAAGCCAACAATATAGGTATAATCAAAATATGTACACACATGCACGGCCACATATTCCCTGGCAAACACCAAAGGATTTTTCTCTCTCCCTCTCTCCCCCTTTCTCAGACAGACACAAACACAGAAACACAAAAGGCTTTTTAAAGCAGTAAGCTGTTGTTCTGTCCTGTACCAAACCCCCCCATCATTACAACAAACTCTCTCTCTCTCGCTCTCTCTCCCCCTCTCTCTTTCTCTACAGGGGGAATCCTGCCTCGATCCACCCAGGCCAGGTCGGCTTTGATCCACCCCATCTCTGAGCTATGCCGCTCAGAAAAAGGGAAAAAAAAAAAAAAAAAAAAATCTCTTCCACCTCAACGCTCTCACAGAAAAGAGGGAAAACCAAAACAGATTCGGGGGAGTCTGAAGAGCCCTCCTTTCATTTCTTCTTTTCTTTCGCTCTCCATCTCTCTCTATACTGTGCATTCAACAGATGCATTCCCTGTCTTGTGTACAGAGTGTCAATACCTCGGCTCTCACACAAAAAGCGTATTTCTAATGGAGCCCAGACTCACCCTGGGGGGGGGGGCAGACCACAGGAATACCACAATCATCGCTGCAACACAGAGAACAATTCCTCATGGAAAATCATTGTGACTTAGATTACTATTATTAACTCCCCCTCGCTCTTACAATCACCATTCTTGTGGCTTCAAGAGTAAGAAAAATGCGAGAACCAAATCAACACTGAACAGTCATCACCACAATGATGCAGAAAATAAACTTGTTCTAAAGTTTTAACTTTTCGCCAATATATATATACACCCCCCCCCGCTCCTACTCTGCTTGCTGCATTCATTCCAGGCTACCCTGGCTTGCAATAAGCCTGCCTCAGGGCTGGGATTAGTGGCCGTCCAGAGGGGTGTGTGTACGAGCACAAGCCAGAGAGAGAGAGAGAGAGAGAGAGAGAGAGAGAGAGAGAGAGAGAGAGAGAGAGAGAGAGAGAGAGAGAAGCCCCCCCCCATCCCCACCCAACTCCTCCCCGTGCACCATCCTCACCTGTGGGGCACTGGCAGTGGAAGGTGTTGATCTTGTCGATACACTTGCCGTTGTTCAGGCAGGGACTGTTGGCGCACTCGTCCGTATCGATCTCGCAGAACTCCCCCTCGTAGCCTGGCACGTCAGCGAGACGAGGGAACAGGGAGCAGCGGGATGGTTTTGAGTTAGGCAGCAGACACCAACCGGCAAATGGTCTGGCACTGCAATGCCGTGGCTCATGGATTTATATGACGTGAGCTAACTGTAGAAATGTGACCTCATATGCCAGAATAAGAATAAGCATTTCTTCAAAATTAGGATTTAGTTAACATAAGTCACCCTCTGCATCCATAAAAAGACTAAATAAATAAATAAATAAATAAATAAATAATATAATAAAATATTATAATTATAATATAATATATAATATAATGAATAAATAAAAAGAATTAATAATAATATATATAATAATAATATATATATTATATACACAATATAATAATAATTATTACACACACATATATATATATATATAAATAATAAATAAATAGATCAATAAATTTCCTTCTCTAAAGTAAAGCGGTGGAGCAAATATAAATTTTCGTAAACTCACAAGGGTCATTTGGCTAACAAGCCTAGCTGAGCACAGCAAACTGGTTGATCATTAGTTAGAGTCAACGTGGCTCAAGAAAACCCTTTTTTGCTCGTTTACCTGGCATGCAGATGCAGTGAAAGTCTCCGATCTGATCCAGGCAGGTGGCCTCATTCATACAAGGGTTGGACATGCACTCGTTGATGTCCAGCTCACAGCGCGGCCCCACGTAACCCCGCTGACACTTGCACTGGAAGGAGCCTTTGGTGTTGAGACACTTTCCTGCGTGCTCACACGGGTTGGACCCTGTCACGACAGATAGGCATTCTGACTGAGCGACGCAACCAGCACAAGGACATGACAGAGGACCATTAGAACACGTTTATCTTAGGTTATTTTAGTGAATTATTGTGAATTACTGTCATTTAACTATGCAAAAACAAACCATGCAGTGTGTGATTACAGCAGTAATACTGAACAGGGCTTATCTTATGAGCCAAGTTTTGACTACTGCGAAAGCCATAACCAAAGAAAATAACTACCTTGTATTATGAGTCTTTTTTTTTTAATGCAAACATTGCCAATGCCAGTGCACAAGTAGAAATGTTTCCTTTTAAGTAGAAAACATGCTCACAGATAAATAAAACAGTGGAGCCCAAGAAAGGCATCATCGAGGTGTCCTTACAAGGAACTGTAGCATGGCTGGACGCCGTGTTGGACAAACCAGATTATTTGGCTAAAACTAGCTGCCACGTAATAGGTTAGGTTAGAACTTTACTGTCCATGATGTGGAAAATTGTCTTTGGCTTCACAAAAATCAACATAGATTACAAAAGGACAATAGTAAGAAACAGGACAGCTTCACCACAATCAACATGAGACACCAATAAAATAACAGTAAAAACAGTAAATTGGGGGAGCTTGGAATTCGTTCATAATACAGTTGAATAGGCCAGTTACAATGTGTACAATGTGCCAAAATCCACAAGCTTAAGACCAATCTACAAATTCAGTGAGGGGTGAGGTAAGGGACTGGGCCTATAAAACTGACGATGTGTTTAATAATTCAACAATTTAACTGCGCGAGCCACCAAAAATGTCTAGAAAAAAATAATTTGTCCCATTTTTTTTGTGGATTCCCAACCCCTTTTTCTCCCCACTTGTACTTGGCCAATTACCCCACTCTTCCGAGCCGTCCTGATCACTGCTCCACCCCCTCTGCCGATCCGGGGAGGGCTGCAGACCACCACATGCCTCCTTTGATACATGTGGAGTTGCCAGCCGCTGCTTTTCACCTGACAGTGAGGAGTTTCACCGGGGGGCCATGGCACGTAGGAGGATCACACTATTCCGCCCCAGTTCCCCCTCCCCCTCGAACAGGCACCCCCGACCGACCAGGAGGCACTAGTGCAGCGATCAGGACACATACCCACATCCGGCTTCCCACCTGCAGACACGGCCGATTGTATCTGTAGGGATGCCCGATCAAGCCGGAGGCAACGCGGGGATTTGAACCGGCAATCCCTGTATTGGTAGGCAGTGGAATAGACCGCTACGCTACGCTACCTGGACTGTTTGTTCCATTTTTAATACCACAACACAGCGGATGCTGAGACAGTCTTCGCACTATGTTGCGAGTCTTACCCAGCAAACACTCATCAACATCTTGGTCACAGGAGGCGCCGATGTAGCCCGGGGGGCAGGTGCACACGTGGTTCCCACTGACGGGGTTGGTGTCACAATTGGAGCCCTTCTGACAGGGGTTACTGATGCAAGCATCATTCAGCTGGCACAGCAGACCTAAAACAAACCGAAGAGGAATGGAGTTTATTACTTTTTATTATTATCCTCATTATCATTATTATTATTTTATCAAGACCCCCCCCCCCCCCGGCAAAAAGAAGCAGTTCAAAAGTCATAAATCTTTCTATAAAGACGTCAGCAACCATGCCGTGTGCTGGCAGAGGCAAATAGAAAAAGAGAGTGAGAGAAAGTGCAAGTTGAAGAAAGAAAGACAAGAAAAAGAAAAACAGCTGTGGGTTCTGACCTGTGCGCCCGTGGGGACATTCGCAGAAGAAGGACGCCACGCGGTCGTGACAGGTGGAGCCCTGGTAGCAGGCAGCGCTGGCACAGTCGTCGATGTTTTCACTGCAGTCGTCGCCGGTCCAGCCGTTTACGCACACACACTGGTAGCTGCCGAAGGTGTTGTGGCACGTGCCGCCATTTTGGCAGGCGTTGGGCATCAGTAGGCACTCGTCAACATCCTTGTCACACAACTGGCCTGTGTGACAGCCCAGAGGCAAATAATTTTAAGAAACGGAAACTGTTTCGCTTGCACGTTATTGTGCTCTCACTCACAGCTGGGTAGAAAAGTATGGGAAGATATCGGCCGGTGTCCTTGGATCAATGCAACACATCTAAATTAATTTACGAGAAAGCCACTTTATTTTGTCATTGTATTCTTACAATGGATTGTATTGTTGCAACGAGTTTGTTCTCTGCATTTAACCCATCCTGTTGTATAGGAGCAGTGGGCAGCTGCAGCGCCTGGGGACCAACTCCAGTTCTTCTTTCCACTGCCTTGCTTAGGGGCACAGGCAGGGGTATTAACCCTAACATGCATGTCTTTTTGATGGTGGGAGGGAACCAGAGCACCCAGAGGAAACCCACACAGACACGGGGAGAACATGCGAACTCTACACAGAAAGGACCTGGGACGGCCTGGGGGTTCGAACCCAGGACCTTCTTGCTTTGCGGCAAAGGCGCTAACCACTGTGCCACCCAGTGGTTAAGAGCCACTTTTCCATACATATATGCTGGCTTGGCTTGACTCAGTTTGACTCAGTGCATCAATCCAACGCGGCTGGGATTTGCATTCCATTACAACAGGGCTACCCACTTGAAGGTGCGTCTTTAACTGATGAAGCACTTGTCTTGAGTCTATTAAAAGCGGCGCCCTCTGTAGAGCTGTCTGTTTACTATTGCACTGTGCAACAGTTGTTGGTAGCCAGCTATACTTATCCCCATGGCTTTTCAGGCTTTTGTTACGATTTTGTTTCACATCTGCCGCTTATTGCTTGCAAAATGGAGACGGGATGATGAAATGGATCTAGAAGAGGCGAAGCCCATCTGACGTCACCGCAACCCGCCTGGAAGCGGGTCTGGCCTGCTTTGGCCCAACTCTGGAGACGGTCTATCTCAGGAGCGATTCGGCCCAACTTGGCGCATTTAAACTGGTAATGGAAACGCAAATCAAGGTGGCATGGTTTCACTCGGCGTGGCCAAAAGTGCCAGCGGAAACACCCTAAATGATTTCAATCCATTAATAATGCTTTACAAAGGACATTTTGTGTATTAAAATGCAATGTGCTTTACCTATAATCCAGTTAAAAGTGCATCAAAGATAAAAAGTAGTCCTGAAGATTACAGACTGCATCCCTGCTGAAGTGTTTAGTCACCACTGTGTACATACAGCGACATGGTTGAGTTTATATTATGGTGAGGCATAAGAACATAGAAGAGCTTCATCTAACCACAGAGAAGTTAAGACGACACTTTTCTTTTAAAGAAAACTTGTTTGGCTAAAGAAAAACCGCGCTGATATCCATACAGTACATACCAGTAAATTCCGGTTTACATTGGCAGTTGTAAGTGTTGACCCCATCTACGCAGGTCCCACCATTTCGGCACTCGTGACCCGGGCAGTCATCAATATTGTGGTCACAGTTCTTTCCAGAAAAACCTAGTTACAGGAACAAAGAGAGTGAAAGAAGAAGGGATGGACTTCCCTTTAATTTCAGTGTAGAATGAAAGCATTGCTTCATGTTTCTACATATGTAGAAACTCTTAGATTCCCAGAAATACTCTTCTAGATATCCAGACTTGCTGGCATCCCTGGTGTTTCCCTGATATGTGCAAGTACAATGGATGAACAATGAAACTTGACTTGAAGTTATTCTAGCCAGCTGTGCCATTGCTGCTACTGAGGGCCTTGGACTCCCAGGTATGTATTTCTCTTAGTTTCTATGCAGCAGTCTCACGTTCACTACACAGAGTGAAACCCCTTAATGGTTAAATATGATCAACAGTCCCCCCCCCAACCCACACAGCTGCTGTAGCCTCTCCATGTCTGTGGCAACACACGCACACACACACACACACATTTCCCTCAGGTGAGGCAACATTCATCCTGCTGTAGACAACTTACACAACATACAAACACTGGACTATAACATGAGGCATGCTGGGTATGGGAAGTGGCAAGTGGAAATCAGAACCAGCACAGCCCATCATTGACACTGCCAACAGTTTATACATTAAAAAAAAAGAAAAAGAAAAAAATCAAATTAAATATATGAGCTAACCTGTGTCTGTTTATCTTACTACTGTGCAATTGGGGCACAATGACACTGGGGGAGGCCAATACCAGAAAGCTGTACAAAACTGTGAAATCATCCATACTGGTTTTATAAAATTCATTACCGAGAATATTACCTTCTAGTACTAACTTTGGTGTTACATGCCCCCGATATATAAAAACCTTGTCTATAGCCTATATTTTTGGATTATTAAGCATTTTTCAAACCTAATTATTCCTGTCTCGTTGAATTAAGCTGTTTGCTCCCATTCAACACAGCTTACAATAACAGAGGAACAGGCTCAGTTTCCCTGATTGACAACAAACGGTAAGGAGTGGTAGGGTAACAGCACAGCACCCTGACAACACACTTGGAAAAACACTCCTGCAACCCAAGTAAGATCATGACTGAGAAGTAGGGGAGGAAACAAAAAAAAATCTGCTCAACAATTCTTGTTACTAATTTATTTTTTCAAGTACACAATCATTCATGAGACACAGTCGTATTTCAAGGCTCTGTGGCTCCCTCCTGCACTCCTAAAAGTGGTTTAATCAAAACAGGAAGGGGATCTCGTAGACCGAAAATAGAAAATTAAAAAACCCAGTAAGGATCGTGGTAGACACGGTTTTGTGAAGCAAACTGTATTTAGACCGAGTGGGGGGGGGGGGCATGGGATAGAAGGCCAACTGAGAAGCTGTCATCTGACTGAAAGAACTGTTGAATACAACTTTATTTGTATCGCTAGTCGACACACTTTGCAAGCAGTAGATTACGGGGCTCGTCTGTGGTAGTGATGGAGGTGGGGTGGGATTTAACTCCCAGCAAACTCTCGCTTCATTCTGCTACGTGAAACGGATGTTGTACTTTGACCATTTCCTCTCGATAAGGGCTTGATGCCTTCCTGCTCTCCCTTGTTCACACAGAACACACACACAAGGACAAAAAAACAGCGGGCGTGGCCCAGACTTCAATGACATCATCTTAACCTGTTACTTGGACGGGCACCGGTATCGAGATCGACCGCAGTAAGATGACTGAAGAAGAAATAAATCTGACATACACATGAGATATTAACTCCACTAAGCAGCGCCTCCCTTTCTCCTACTTTACAGTAGGCCTATTTCTACCATTCAGAACTCATCAAAATAACATTGAAAAACAAAAATCTCTCAAAAAACCCCAACAACTTTCTTTTTCCTCCACTCAACAAAAGTCCAGTCACATCGATTGTGTTGCGGCTCTGTTCTCCACCATGTCTAGCAGGGACTAGTTTATGTTAAAATTCAGCTTGCTTTGATAAGGATCAATAACACTACATTTGAATCGCAGGCAGGGATTTCAACAGAAACACCCGTCAGTTTCTCCCACACACAACTGTAGCCAAAACCCCAACGACGGCGGAGAGGAAACTGGGAAAAATCAAGTAGCCGCTTTCTCTTCATCAACATCACCCAGAAATCTGTTACGCCGTCTGGGGTACCAAGGTCGGCCTTTTACCTGGCACACAGGAGCACTCGTAGCTCGTCTCTCCTCTCTGGATGCACGTGCCCCCGTTGTGGCACGGAGATGGGTTGCAGGGCATGTAGCGGCTCTCACAGTGCCTGCCCGTGTACTCCGCTGGACACTGGCAACGGTATGTGCCGACTTCGTTGACACACACGCCGCCGTTCTCGCAGAGCGACGGGCTCTGGGCGCACTCGTTGACATCCTGCTTGCAGGTCTGGCCATAGAAGAAGGGTGTGCACGTGCAGATATAATTGAACTCGAATGCAGAGCACTGACCACCATTGGCACACGGGTTGGAGGCACAGGGGTCGGCTTGTTGGCACAATTTACCTGGAGAAAAAGAAGTGATGGTAATTTGGGGCCTCCTGATATCTCGTCCAGTTAATGTGTACCGTAAGAAGGAAAACAAAATAGATGAGGAGGAGTCAAAAAGCGAACTAGAAAGAGGAAGGAACAGAATGAAGAGCAGCTGCATTGAGCATCTGCTAGCTTAGTGCCACCTGCTTTCCAAAATGTCCAGGATAGGCCTCGCTCCCACAAGAGCTTCAGACGGTGTTTTATATGATAAATAGTACATTCTGACATCAACTTGAGCAAACTGAAAAGTAACAACATCCAGTTTGTGTCCTTGCTCTTCTTGGAAATTTTATATAGTCCAGTGGACTTAGATATGTTTTTATACAGAAATCAACACCGACAGTTCAAATTCTATATCTAAAAAGAAAACATAATCTTATTATGCAACAGAGTAAAATTTGTAAGTCATCCCCCTTCCCAAACTGCATATGACCACACTCAACAAATTCTGTCAGTACAGATTTCCATGAACAAGAAGAGAATGACAATGCTCACAATAAGGAATCGGGGCTGTAATTACTACCTTGACATTAATACCACAAAAACAAACAAACAAACAAACAAACAATCAAATAAATAAGGGGCATCCAGGTGGCGTGGTGGTTTATTCCGTTGCCTGCCAAGTGCCAACACGGGGATCCTGGTTCAAATCCCGGTGTTGCCTCCGGCTTGGTTGGGAGTCCCTACAGACACAATTGTCTGTGTCTGCGGGTGGGAAGCCGGATGTGGGTATGTGTCCTGGTTGCTGCACTAGCGCCTCCTCTGGTTGGTCGGGGCGCCTGTTTGGGGGGGGGGGGATAACATGATCCTCCCATGCGCTATGTCCCCCTGGCGAAACTCCTCACTGTCAGGTGAAAAGAAGAGGCTGGTGACTCCACATGTATCGGAGGAGACATGTGGTAGTCTGCAGCCCTCCCCAGACCAGCAGAGGGGGTTGAGCAGCAACCGGGAAGGCTAGGAAAAGTGGGACAATTGGCCGGATACACTTGGGGAGAAAAAGGAAAAAAAAAGAAAAACTACTGACAACTGACAAGTATTACACAGCTATCCTCACTGCTGTGCCACAGTAATTGTTATATCTTACCGGACCATCCTGGGGGGCAGCGGCACTTGAACACCCTGAGGCTCTCCAGCTCACAGGTGCCCCCGTTGCGGCAGGGCGAGCTGAGGCAGGCGTTGTCAACGGTGGGCTTTATGCAGCGGTGGTCGGTGAAGCCAGGTTTGCAGGTGCAGCTGAAGTCCACCGTGTTCCCCCGGGACACGGCTTGGCACGTGCCACCGTTCATGCATGGCGAGGAGGTGACGCACGGGTCACGAAACTGGCACTGGCTCCCCAAGTAACCGTCTCGACAACTGAGGAAAGAAAGGTGGGTTCGGGGTGAGTCCACAAGTTTCACAGCCACAGTCTGAGTCCAAATCTGCTTTTCCCGGCTAGGTAAATGTGAACATACCAGGAAACTTGTTTGGTGGGGCGCTTACATGAAACCTGACACATAAAAAGCAGAATATCTTGAGTTGCTCAGGCGAGACAAAATCTAATGAAATTATAAATTGGGGGAAAAAAATGCAACTAGCTGGTCTCAAATATGCAGTACTCACACCTGAGAGAAGAGGAGAGAAAGAAGGTGGGCGACGGCAACAGGAATAAACAGAGTTTTATCAATTATACATGTTCACCGACAGCAACCTGTACAATCTCAGACCCTACAATCACACAAGTATTTTTAAAACCGATTAATCCCCCCCCCAGGACAACGGGGAAAAGGAAATTTCCCCATAACTGTCTTGGTCTACCCCGTCCTTTCCAGCTCAGTGCAGAACAAAGATTTCATGAGGGAGAGAGAGTAGGAAAAATTAATATGCCGTAGGCCACCGCGGGTCACCCCGCTGTGAGTTACTGCGCTTATAAATCTACTGCATGGGAAACAGCCCCCGCCAATAGTATCAACCGGTCATTTTTCTTACAAGAGGGCCACGGGGTCAGCGGGCAATGTCCTGCCCCGCTGATTTTACAACTCGGCAACACGGCCCATGAGAAAGTATGTCGTTTAAAGGGACATTTGTCTTTTCCGCCACAATGTGTTGGGGGGGGGTCGCCCAAAGAGATGGAAGAAAGTTGGGGGAGGGTGTGTGTGTGTGGGGGGGGGGGTGTAACGCTTCTGTGATGTTTCTCACAGGTTGTGTTTGATTGCTACTGGCCGGCCCCCCCCCCAGTCGACACAGTGTTCAGAGGAGGGCAACAGACTGCGAGAACAAGAGAGAAAAAAAATGAGGTGAAAGAGGGAGGGAACACACAAATACACAGAGTGAAAGAAAGAAAAGTAGAGACAAAGTGAGCGAGAGTGAAGAGGTACAGGATGTGTGCGTGTGTGTGTGTGTGTGTGTGTGTGTGTGTGTGTGTGTGTGTGAGGGAGGGGGATGGGGGGGTTTGGTCACAGGGATGGACTCACACATTTAAAATGACAATGAGAGAAGCTGAAGGGAGTCCCTGAGGATGCACACAGGTCCACAAAGGGGCCACGCACCCAACACACAGATTCATATGAATACATACATCGTACACACACACACACATGCAAAACACAGAAGAAACACATAGGATGTACATACTGATTACACACATGGGAACCCATACACTCAGGTCCACATTCCACACACACACACACACACACAAACATAGTACCATAGACTCATACACACAAACATACTAGGGCGGTGACACAAAGTCAGACCAAATCTTTGACTGAGTAGTTGAGTCAGAGTCAGCCGTGCGACCTACCCCAACCACCTCGGAAGCGCCTCCCTGGCACCACCCTCCTGACCGACTCCCATATTCAACACCTTCAAAAGGTCCAGTGGTTGTTTTCCACAGCGACGGGTGGCCAGGGAAGGTTAGTTGGTTACACCAGAGACGGGTGGGGGATGTGGACTTGTGATGTTTGGAATTCTCCATAATCCAGCCTTTCCAAAAAGCTCAAAACGGGAAAAGGGGTGGGGGTGGGGTGCATAGGATGAGGGAAAGGCGTCTATCGTGGCTCCCCTTCAGCAGCTCTCTCAGGGCTGAAATGCGCCTCCCTCCTGCCTCCCTTTTGTCAGCACTCATTCAACCGGAGGATGAGGCGGTGACTGTGCCGTGGTGTTTGAGCGGCAAGCTAACGTTACAGCAACTTCAAAGCACCGTGCCTCCCGCCTCAGCGTCCGCCAACGCAGCCGTTCTCCCCAAGTCGAGGAGATTTGCCTTAACTAAATCGGTCAATAACTTTGCCGAAATGGAAAATTATCTATATATTTCTGAAACAACTCTGGCTTTGTTGTTGGTGGCCGAACCTGCGACAAACAAAAACTGGGTTTTGTTTGTCGGGTTTTTATCAAATCTCCACATTTGCAACTTCTGCAGAATCTATGCTCTGCTATCATCTGTCCAGTTAACATGGAGGCAGACTTCCCACGACAATTTACAAACCCTGCTGCGGCACTCAAACACCTGACCAGAGCTAACAAATCTATCAGCCCCGAGGGGCTGGAGGACGCACGTCCCCCAAAACATTCCCAGGGAGACCTGGACTGTGTGTGAGTGAATGAAGGGGGGGGGGCTTGCTGGCTTGCCCCCCCCGCTCCGCCTTCTGCCCCCCTGCAGAGAGAGACGTGCGTTCAGACAATGTCCCCGTCTCAAGGGATTAGGCCGCCCCAAGACTGAAATTAGAACTTCAAAAATATAATTCCTATTAACCGAATAACACGGCGCCTGCTGCAAAGACACCGAGGAACTCACAGCCTGTCGCTGTGTTTCGGACAGGAAGGGGCACAAGGTTTGAGTGTCATCTACACTGGTTCCCTTTAGCAAAGGAAAAGTCAAAGGTGAATTTGTTTACGACGACACAAAAATCATCAGGAAATAAATAATTAATTTTCTGGGAATGTCCTCGTGGTCCGACTAGTACTCTGCATGTCGTCGCCACTTTCACCCTGTCTTCTCCACCAGTTTTCACTGCACTATGTAGGACGGCAAAAGAAAAAAGGAAAAGCCTTGTTCTTTATAACCAGTTTGATCACACAGTTGTCCAGTTACACTGTAGCAATTCTGGTTTAATGAAGACGCCTATTTCAGCATTCCTCGGCTCAGCCCTTCTCCATCTTAAGGAATCCTCTAGGCAGGATTAAGAGGAATTCCTGAGCATCGCTATCCGTTCCCTCGCAGGACAATGGCTGCTTGTGGGAGCGTGCAGGGGGTGTGTGCCCACATGCACGTGTGTGTTTGTGTGTGTGCATATGTGCGTGTGAGTGTGTGTGTGTATGCGCGTATGTAGGCATGTGTGTGGGGGGCAGTGGTGACCAGCAGCGGCGGGGCCAGGCCAGTCCGGTGAAGACGTAGCAGTGGTTGGTGGAGGACGCAGGGGTCGTGAGGCGCTGCACGAGCATGCTGGAAAAGGGCCATGGGGAGCAGGTGCGCATGTTAATGAGGGGATGGCAGCTGCTGCCCCCGCCGTTAGACACCCCCCTCCCCTTCCTCTCCCCATGCTCCCTCCCTCAACCCCCACCCTTCCTCCTCTCATCTTCAACCCCCAGGGTTTGAGCCATGCATGAGGAGCAGAGTCCATCTTAAGAGTTTCTTTAGTTTGGCGTTGGGTTGTGACATTATTTTTCTTGAAGCAAGTGGGGTAGTTCCGGTGGGGTAAGATCATTCTAGTTGTTTCCAAGGCAGTGTGTCTCTTACTACGGGAACGACAAGATTGTAAGGCTCGGTACAGATCACATGACCTGTTGGGACGTGTAAATTTTGCAACTTGCTCGATAAGGACACCCCCGCCTCCCCAAACACACACACACACACACACACACACACACACACACACACACACACTTTCACACTTGAAGCAGTGTAGGAATAGAAGTGGGAGCAGAGGAACTGAGAGGGAGTGAATGAGTGACTAGGAGACCAGGAGAAAAGAGGATGGGGGGGGGGTACAGAAAGAAAGATGAGTGGACCCATTGTTGTTGTTCTTCCCCATTCAAGGCTGACAACAGGCTGGGCGCCTCCAAGCTGAGAGCCGTCCATTCAGCTGTTAAACCTCCCCTTTCCTCTCCTCCGCTCCTCTTTCTCTCTCTCCCTCTCCCTAGAAAATTCTTACACTAATTTCCCTCTTCTATACCTGGGTCACCCCATAGATCCTGGCCTTTTTCCCCCTGTTGTAATTGTGCTCTCCTCCTTTCACCCCCCCCCCCCACACACACACGTGTGTACAGTCGCTGAAATCCCCAAAAGTCCTTCTCACTGTGGAGTTTCTTTCACTCCTTCCCCTCCACCCTCACCAGTTTCTTTTCAGAGATGGCTGAATTTGTAAGACCCAGTATTTATTAGGGTCAGCCAACTTCAACAGGCTGCAGCTCACACCCCTAAAAACTTTCATGTGACAAATTCCTCTAAACTCCCGTGCATCTTTCCATTGGTTAGTCATATTGGCACAGCAAGTGGGAGGCATTTCTAGAAATAAAAACATGACCAAAAACTACAAATAAATCCCCAAATCCACGTGCATTCATATGAAACAAAGGCATCCTAAAGAGAGGATAGTGAAACTGGTTTGGTGGGGTTTTAGCTGGGAGCTGTCAATGGGGGGGGGGGTTGTAGGGGTGGGGTAGGGTACGAGGGCACGATGAGAGAGGAGGGGAAAACTGAAAGGCGGGTTGACGGTTTCGACGGAATGTCGGTGTTTACTCTGAAAAGCTGCGTCCTTGGTCTCCCATCCAGACCCTTAACCAAGAGAACGTCAACGGAGGCTAGCTGGCAGCCTCACTTGACAGTCCGATGGAGAAACTCGCACCGGCTTTGAGACGGGGCTCTGGCCTTCCTGGCCCTTACAAACAGCCCGGCGTCTCACACTGAGACCTAAAGAACAAACAGATGAGGCCCCAACCCTTATACCTCAATCCACGTGGACCAACTATCCAAACACACCCGCGCTCAGGCCCTAGCACTAAGTCAACTGTAGCACACGCTAGGCAAGGAATGCTAACAGTTTGCTCTTTAACTTGGCAAGAGCCCGTGAAATAAGCTGTCAGCACAAAAATAGCTTCTTAAAGTGTCTTAACTGCCTCAATAACACCACAGACATAAATGGGGGGGGCAGACATAAAGCCTGAGATATTCAACGTCTCTTTTATGGCATCTTGGCAGCGTTTAAAACAAACAACCCGAAAGCAGCTGCTTCAACAAGAGAAAGCTGGTGGCCAAGCAGATGGGATAATCTGGACAGCGGCAGGTAAACTAGCATGCCTGAAAAGTAAATAAAGAAGACACGACAAAGAGAACCACAAATCAGAAGCTGAGCAAATATCAGGTGTTTGGGGAGGTATCGTATAACAGGAGGACAGCGGTGGAATTATCTCAGTGGTAAGGCCGATACTGTCATTATCTTCTCCGTCATCCCTGCCCAGCAGCCCGCATTGTCCTCGTTGCTCGCTTCTATACTTCTTCACCCCCATTTGCATCGCTGTTGCTCGCGGCAACAACTCTCCGACCGGTGATGGGATGTGAGACAGTGTTTTTTGGGGGGGGGGGGTACCCAGGGTGGCTCGAGCCGGGAGCAGATGTTGTGGTGACATCTGACCCTTGGCCGAGTGTCACTGTGAGGGGGCTTTCCACACTGCAGGGCCAATCTGCCATCTGCCATCTTTCTGAGGTCACACGCTCACTGAAAGGGATAGCGGCTTTGAACACATAATATGTAGGCTACACATGTGCAGTGTATACAAACAAACAAACACACAAACAAAACAAAAAAATCACCTTCTGGCAGCTGGGCGAGCTTCACTCTCCATCCCTGTTAAGACGCTTAGTGAATTAGGTTGTCCATTTATTTTATTATTGTGCCAATAAGCACAGCAAAGCACCGTGGGACTGTGAGAAAGGATCAGGGATCAGTGTTGTGGTACACTTAGTTTTTGGAGGGGTGGAGCGGTCGGGGGCCAAGGGGGTGGAGATGTAACAACTCCAGAACATTTTATGAAAATCGTTTTATCGGGCTTTTTTAAACTTGCAGTTCAACAAAGCGTGTGAAAAAAACAACCTATCACTGTTTAGTCTATGGGCTAATGAACTTTTCGTTTTTATGAAGTGTCTCCCCCTCAGGTGCCGCTTTCGTTAACAAAGACCTTCCAAGCGGGGGTCAAACTGTGTAAGTGGAGTGTACTTTTAACCCCCCCCTTCCTCCCGTTCTCATTTCCTGGCTGTTTGGTGTCTGTTCCTGGGTTGAGTCCCCTTTTAGTCTTGTCTGATCCGTCTGTAAAAACATCGCCCAAGGGGAGGGTCTTCCCTCCCACCTCTCTCCCTCCTAACTTCTCTCTCTCTCTCTCTCTCTCTCTCTCTCCATTCTCCTCTCCACTGTTTCCCCCATTTTCTTTTAGCCGGGGTGTTAACCGCTATGACGAGTAAACCGTCCCTCATAAAGACAATGAGACACGGAAACAAAACTGTTTCCAGCTTCTCAATACAATCTCAAAAGAAATGACGTCAAATGTGTCTCAAGTGTCTCACCCTTAGTAACTGGTAATAATATAAAATGTGGTAAAATGCCTCCTTGAAGGGGACCGTAACCAGGGCAGAGACAGCCTGAAGACCAAAGGACCAGCAAGCACCACCAGCAAATCAACACACAAACTACCAAAAATTAGAGGGTAACCACTGTCCCGCTTCCTAGCTCTCTCCCTGTCTTCCTCCTCTCTCCCGCCGTCTGTCCATTATTTCCTTGCTTTCCTCCTCTCTAATCGTACAGGGGAGTTGACCCGGCTAGCCCACATCTGGCACCCTTCATTAGACCCTGTTTATTTGGCACCAATACTGACACAGCCCATGGGAAAGAGACTGCTCCCCCAGGGACAAGCCAATTTGTGCGTGCGTGTGTGTGTGTGTGTGTGTGTGCGTGTGTGTGTGTGTGTGCGTGATTTCAGCGCTAATGACTGGTAGTACTGGCTGCTTTACGATGCTGGGAACCTCTTAAAGGCTTCACAAGTGTCTGAAGGTGCAGCCCGGCGTGCAACTGGACACTGAGGTTGTCACTGTCCGTGGCAGCTGGTTATTATGTGTGATGTTCAGGGAACCACAGGAGCTTTCAAGCCTTTGACTGGAGAAAACTGTCAGTTTTGTGTTTTTTTTTTAAGTTACAAGCAGCAGTCTTACATCTGCACGGTCTGCTGGGAAGTCTTGATCGAACAAAGTGCTTCATCTCACTGCAAAAGCAAAGTGCTCCGCTCTCCTAAGTATCCTTTGAGAGCTCCACCCGAGTGAGAGTGACTAAAGCTCCTGAGGAAAAAAAAAAAACAAAAAAAAAACAGCACCTGGTAGACTCAGGCAGAGTTTCTTTATGAAGCTGAATGGGCAAATCCACACGTAATCACTGGTATTATGGGGCAGGCTGCCATGTGAGTGAGTGTGTGTGACCCTTTCAGTTGCTACACAGTGATCCATGGACAGGTGGTCTGGTGCAAAAACATGAATGAGGGTGATGTGGTTTGGAATACGCCAGTTATTTTTTTTTTTTATTTCCCCCCCTTTTCTCTCCCCAATTGCATCCGGCCAATTGAACTATATTTATACTATATTTGTGGGTGGGGCCCCCATAGGCAACATTCATCCCCTCGTTCCAAACACCAACTTTAACCATCAGTACTACATGTCCAGCCTCAACCCTTACTCTAACTTTAATCTAATCCTAATCCTAACCCTCAACTCGGGTCCCAACCTTAAAATAGACCCTTAAAGAAGTGAGTGACAGGTTCTCATTTTCATATATTTGGTGGAACCATGAGTACCCTCTAACACAGGAATACCAAGTACACATACAGATGTGAGTGTACACACACACACACACACACACACTGCTTGTCAGTCATACCTAGCCATTGATCAAAGCCTGTGTGATTTGTCTTGGCATATGCCAACGCTCGGGCATTAAAATACCACTAATCCAAGGTGCTGAGGTTCCTCACAACCAGGTCCATTCAATCAGTCAGACTGCTCGGGCCCATCAACCCTCTCACGAGCCCGGCTCTTGCCAAATGGAACCTAACACCAGAGCAACCGCTGCCATATGAAAGCCCTAGGCTGTGATGATATGATCGGATATGGCACCTACTCTTCCCCCCTCCCCCTGGGGCGATTTTGAGACGGTTTCCTGACTGAATGGAAGGAGTGGGGGGGGGGGGGAGACTGGGATGGACTGATCTGACAGGAGCAAACAGAGGTGGCATTGAAGCATCCCCAGAAGGGGAGAGACAAAGAGCCACTTTCACTGATGTGGACATCTACTGTAGTGGTCACCGCTGCACATGCCAGCCCCGGTATTAATGGGTCTGCTTGTTACCTTCACCGGTGCAGCAGAAATTTACAATCATATATGCAAGGGCACGCTTTCACGTGTCTGTGCAGAGACCTTGTACATGCACACAGAAGCACACAGACTAAACTCAATTCTGTAAGAGAGAATTCTTCAACACCCTCTTTCATTTGAGTGTAGACTTTCTAAGGCGCCACGGGCTCAGGTCTTGAATACAGTCGGCTCAGGTTTAGAACAGAGACTTGAGCCTCTGGCATCCATCAGGTTGTTTCTGTCTGCATCTGAAACACTGGCTGGAGATACAGCATAATTTTTACATCTGCCTGCAAAAGAGAAGGGATATCTATCTATCTAACGTCGTTAAATGAAACACTCAATGGTAGGGAAAGTGCTCAACAAATAAGAGGCAAAATAATCCAGTGATTCAAGTAAATTCTTTAATGGACGCTTATGGCATGGAACAGGCTTGTACTGTCTCATAAAGAATTTACTTGAATCACTGGATTACATACATATATATATATATATATATATATGGATATCTATATCCGAAATGATCTTTTTGGGCAGAAAGTAGGGTTGATTATATGGTGGTGCAGGACTTAAATCAAAATCCACAAGTTCTGAGAAGAGTTCACTAACCAGCTGGCTATCCTGATAGCAGAAGATGTTGAGGGCTGTGATACAAAAACCTTTGTACCAAACTACTGGGTTGCGTGACCAGACGAGAATCACTTTTTCTTTTCTTTTTTTGCCCTGAAAAACCTGCCATCATTAGTGCTACCTCAAATTTCCCTCTTTCAGCACAAAGCCTTCCTAGACCCACCACAGGTCACGTGACTGACAATCAACAGGCTGTCACATACACTCCTTTTTTTTGTTCCTTCTTTCAGCATGTTTGTCAGCTAACCAATGGCGTAGATGGTATGCGAGCCCTCAGCAGCATCCTTCCTCACCTCCTAGCAAGCCTGACATCTCTCATCTCTGAGGCTGGCAGCGCCGCTAAGCTCCTTTGACTCCGGCCATAGCGACCAACGGAATTCCCAGTGTTGGGAGTCGGCTCTGCTTTCTGTTACCGCCAGCCTGTTACAGTAAATAAGAGGCCTCCTCCAAGGTTTCTGGAGATATACCTTAGTCAGTATCTCACTGGGCCAGGCCAGATACAGGAGAAAATATGGCATTCTCGGTATGGCATGTGAAGTAGGCCTCTCTGCCATACTATATAAAACTGAAGCATTACTTGACCTTAAAATAAACACTTGACAAGCGGCCGCTTTCGACTGAACTGAAAGCAACTTGTCACACTGTCAAGAATGTAAAGTGGAGCTCTGAATAACAGTCCACCGCCAAGTGATGGACTTTTTATTACGGCGCACCAAAACACTGTCGGCATGCATCATTTACTGAACCAAGTGGGCTATCGCTGCATGTTACCTTGGTGGGACCTTCACAAATTAGGCCCTTAATAACTGAAGCATTCAGACAAATATGGCCCTTAACGCTGACGTTTACGGGAATCGGTGTTTGATGGATTACTGTGACAGGAAGAAGGTGCTTGTCATGTTCTTCAAACTGGTTGTAACAGTTTCTTTGTTTCCCCCTCGACGCTGCTCTCTGTACAGCTTGACAGCACCGTACCAAGACCCACTTCAATATACTTCCTTATAAAACACTTGAAGAAAGTCAGTCTTTAAGCAGTGTTGTTACTAGACCTGGCAAAGATATTAAATGATGTTGAGGTTGGATAAGCTAGTGAACCTGGGGTCATATGATAACATGTTCTTAGTCTACTCTGCCTTTGTTGAAGATTATGCACGACCTCACAAGGAGTTTGAAGACTCTCCAACTGCCAAAACAAACAGAAAGCACACTTCCATGGGGCCTGGAAAGGACAAGTGTTGGACTGGGGTCGCAGGAAAATGACAAAAGGGACAATGCTGTAAATGTTCCACACATGTAAACGTCCGGAAATTTGCAACTGCACTTTCTGAACACAGAGAAAACATTTTTCTTTTCTAAAACAAGTTTTCAGTGACATCAACAACAGTGTTGTCAATTACAGAAGCGAGTCTATTGAGGAACCCTTTTTAATACCACCATCATTTTCAGTTTCTCCATAGCCCACACTTTCTGCACCATTAGTCGTAACTTGTCAAGCTTTTGAACTTTGGCTACACAACAAGGCTGGCCCCCTGGTGGCAGTCACAACTGAAACAAAGAGAGCGTTGGAGATTTTAAAAAAAAAAGCTGAACATTGTGCGAGCAGCTCATCCCTTTTCAAAACTGTGGCGCTGGATGTAGTGAGCCCCTTGCACCCATCCTCCGTGTTTTAATTGGAGAAGTCTATGGAGGGGGACAGTGCAAGAAGGGCACAATGATGGCTTTGTGGCCCGGTGAGAGGATAGTGGCGGTGGTGGGGGTGTGATTTAGGGGTGAATAACACAGCTAGACCAAATTAAGATGTGGCAAGGAGGCAAGATGGCTGGCCAGGCCCTGGGCCCTGCAGTCCTCAAGGCCAGTGACCTGGGAGGACCTGACTGGGGCTCCACCTGCCCTCTTCCACCATACTCCACGGCTGCCTCAGTAAGGACAACACCGGCTGGCACTCCCCGTGCCAAGCTTGAAAAGTGAGCCAACCTACAGGTACGCTTTTG